>NC_092741.1:25459847-25554847 GCF_047496795.1 Chiloscyllium punctatum | reverse complement strand
GAGGGAGGGAAGCACGCACGGAGGAGAAAGAGCAAAGAGAAAAGAGAGAAAAAAAAAACAAAGGGGATCAAGAGAAAGAGCAGCAAAGAAAATGTGGCTGGCCAGCACGCCTTGAAGTGGGGAGAAAAGGCAAGGGCCAGCGCCTACGGCCATACTAGTCTGAAAACGCCCGATCTCGTCTGATCTCGGAAACTAAGCAGACTCAGGCCTGGTTAGTACTTGGATGGGAGACCGCCTGGGAATACCAGGTGCAGTAGGCTTTTTCCGCCAGCAGGGGCTGCTCAAGTCACCCCTCTGCACTCGTGTTGGGCCACGCACGCAATGCAGCGACAGGTTATTTTTGCTGCCGCTGTGCCTGGCATCAGGAGACAGGGAGGGGAGGAGAGCGGAGCGCTGCCAAAATCAGCAAGAAAGACGGAAAGAAAGGGATTGGGGCTGCACGCTGTCTGCGGCTGGCAGTCAGGAAAGGAGGACAATAGACAATAGGTGCAGGAGTTGGCCATTCTGCCCTTGGAGCCTGCACCACCATTCAATATGATCATGGCTGATCATCCTTAATCAGTATCCTGTTCCTGCCTTATCTCCATAAGCCTTGATTCCACTATCCTTGAGAGCTCTGTCCAACTCTTTCTTCAATGAATCCAGAGACTGGGCCTCCACTGCCCTCTGGGGCAGAGCATTCCACACAGCCACCACTCTCTGGGTGAAGACGTTTCTCCTCATCTCTGTCCTAAACGGTCTACCCCGTATTTTTAAGCTGTGTCCCCTGTTTCGGCACTCACGTTTCCTGCCGCCAGAGTGTCCAATCCTTTGATAATCTTATATGTCTCAACCAGATCCCCTCTCAGTCTTCTAAACTCAAGGGTACACAAGCCCAGTCGCTCCAGTCTTTCAGTGTAAGGTAATCCCGCCATTCCAGGAATTGACCTCGTCAACCTACGCTGCACTCCCTCAATAGCCAGAATGTCTCTCCTCAAATTTGGAGACCAGAACTGCACACAGTACTCCAGGTGTGGTCTCACCAGGGCCCTGTACACCTGCAGAAGAACCTCTTTGCTTCTGTACTCAATCCCTCTTGTTATGAAGGCCAGCATGCTATTAGCCTTCTTCACTACCTGCTGTACCTGCATGCTTACCTTCACTGAGCGGTGTACAAGAACCCCCAGATCTCTCTGTACTGTCCCTTGACCGAAATTGATTCCATTTAGGTAGTAATCTGCCTTCCTGTTCTTGCCACCAAAGTGGATAAGCATCCATTTATCCACATTAAAGTGCATCTGCCATGCATCTGACCACTCACCTAACTTGTCCAGGTCACCCGGTAATCTCCTAACATCCTCATCACATTTCACCCTGCCACCCAGCTCAGTATCATCAGCAAATTTGCTAATGTTATTGCTAATAGCATCTTCTATATCATGAACATATATTGTAAAAAGCTGCGGTCCCAGTACTGATCCCTGCGGTACCCCACTGGTCACTGCCTGCCATTCCGAAATGGAGGCGTGGAGGAGTGTGGAAGGATGAGAGAATGCAGGCTGCAGCCCTATGAAGCAGGGGGAGGTTTTGCAGTTGGCCTGTGTGGGGATGTGGGAGACGACAGGAGCCTGGTGGGCAAGGGCTAGCTGGAGGGAGGGAGGGAGGGAAGCACGCACGGAGGAGAAAGAGCAAAGAGAAAAGAGAGAAAAAAAAAACAAAGGGGATCAAGAGAAAGAGCAGCAAAGAAAATGTGGCTGGCCAGCACGCCTTGAAGTGGGGAGAAAAGGCAAGGGCCAGCGCCTACGGCCATACTAGTCTGAAAACGCCCGATCTCGGAAGCTAAGCAGACTCAGGCCTGGTTAGTACTTGGATGGGAGACCGCCTGGGAATACCAGGTGCAGTAGGCTTTTTCCGCCAGCAGGGGCTGCTCAAGTCACCCCTCTGCACTCGTGTTGGGCCACGCACGCAATGCAGCGACAGGTTATTTTTGCTGCCGCTGTGCCTGGCATCAGGAGACAGGGAGGGGAGGAGAGCGGAGCGCTGCCAAAATCAGCAAGAAAGACGGAAAGAAAGGGATTGGGGCTGCACGCTGTCTGCGGCTGGCAGTCAGGAAAGGAGGACAATAGACAATAGGTGCAGGAGTTGGCCATTCTGCCCTTGGAGCCTGCACCACCATTCAATATGATCATGGCTGATCATCCTTAATCAGTATCCTGTTCCTGCCTTATCTCCATAAGCCTTGATTCCACTATCCTTGAGAGCTCTGTCCAACTCTTTCTTCAATGAATCCAGAGACTGGGCCTCCACTGCCCTCTGGGGCAGAGCATTCCACACAGCCACCACTCTCTGGGTGAAGACGTTTCTCCTCATCTCTGTCCTAAACGGTCTACCCCGTATTTTTAAGCTGTGTCCCCTGTTTCGGCACTCACGTTTCCTGCCGCCAGAGTGTCCAATCCTTTGATAATCTTATATGTCTCAACCAGATCCCCTCTCAGTCTTCTAAACTCAAGGGTACACAAGCCCAGTCGCTCCAGTCTTTCAGTGTAAGGTAATCCCGCCATTCCAGGAATTGACCTCGTCAACCTACGCTGCACTCCCTCAATAGCCAGAATGTCTCTCCTCAAATTTGGAGACCAGAACTGCACACAGTACTCCAGGTGTGGTCTCACCAGGGCCCTGTACACCTGCAGAAGAACCTCTTTGCTTCTGTACTCAATCCCTCTTGTTATGAAGGCCAGCATGCTATTAGCCTTCTTCACTACCTGCTGTACCTGCATGCTTACCTTCATTGAGCGGTGTACAAGAACCCCCAGATCTCTCTGTACTGTCCCTTGACCGAAATTGATTCCATTTAGGTAGTAATCTGCCTTCCTGTTCTTGCCACCAAAGTGGATAAGCATCCATTTATCCACATTAAAGTGCATCTGCCATGCATCTGACCACTCACCTAACTTGTCCAGGTCACCCGGTAATCTCCTAACATCCTCATCACATTTCACCCTGCCACCCAGCTCAGTATCATCAGCAAATTTGCTAATGTTATTGCTAATAGCATCTTCTATATCATGAACATATATTGTAAAAAGCTGCGGTCCCAGTACTGATCCCTGCGGTACCCCACTGGTCACTGCCTGCCATTCCGAAATGGAGGCGTGGAGGAGTGTGGAAGGATGAGAGAATGCAGGCTGCAGCCCTATGAAGCAGGGGGAGGTTTTGCAGTTGGCCTGTGTGGGGATGTGGGAGACGACAGGAGCCTGGTGGGCAAGGGCTAGCTGGAGGGAGGGAGGGAGGGAAGCACGCACGGAGGAGAAAGAGCAAAGAGAAAAGAGAGAAAAAAAAAACAAAGGGGATCAAGAGAAAGAGCAGCAAAGAAAATGTGGCTGGCCAGCACGCCTTGAAGTGGGGAGAAAAGGCAAGGGCCAGCGCCTACGGCCATACTAGTCTGAAAACACCCGATCTCGTCTGATCTCAGAAGCTAAGCAGACTCAGGCCTGGTTAGTACTTGGATGGGAGACCGCCTGGGAATACCAGGTGCAGTAGGCTTTTTCCGCCAGCAGGGGCTGCTCAAGTCACCCCTCTGCACTCGTGTTGGGCCACGCACGCAATGCAGCGACAGGTTATTTTTGCTGCCGCTGTGCCTGGCATCAGTCTCCTGCAGGCAGGAGACAGGGAGGGGATGAGAGCGGAGCGCTGCCAAAATCAGCAAGAAAGACGGAAAGAAAGGGATTGGGGCTGCACGCTGTCTGCGGCTGGCAGTCAGGAAAGGAGGACAATAGACAATAGGTGCAGGAGTTGGCCATTCTGCCCTTGGAGCCTGCACCACCATTCAATATGATCATGGCTGATCATCCTTAATCAGTATCCTGTTCCTGCCTTATCTCCATAAGCCTTGATTCCACTATCCTTGAGAGCTCTGTCCAACTCTTTCTTCAATGAATCCAGAGACTGGGCCTCCACTGCCCTCTGGGGCAGAGCATTCCACACAGCCACCACTCTCTGGGTGAAGACGTTTCTCCTCATCTCTGTCCTAAACGGTCTACCCCGTATTTTTAAGCTGTGTCCCCTGTTTCGGCACTCACGTTTCCTGCCGCCAGAGTGTCCAATCCTTTGATAATCTTATATGTCTCAACCAGATCCCCTCTCAGTCTTCTAAACTCAAGGGTACACAAGCCCAGTCGCTCCAGTCTTTCAGTGTAAGGTAATCCCGCCATTCCAGGAATTGACCTCGTCAACCTACGCTGCACTCCCTCAATAGCCAGAATGTCTCTCCTCAAATTTGGAGACCAGAACTGCACACAGTACTCCAGGTGTGGTCTCACCAGGGCCCTGTACACCTGCAGAAGAACCTCTTTGCTTCTGTACTCAATCCCTCTTGTTATGAAGGCCAGCATGCTATTAGCCTTCTTCACTACCTGCTGTACCTGCATGCTTACCTTCATTGAGCGGTGTACAAGAACCCCCAGATCTCTCTGTACTGTCCCTTGACCGAAATTGATTCCATTTAGGTAGTAATCTGCCTTCCTGTTCTTGCCACCAAAGTGGATAAGCATCCATTTATCCACATTAAAGTGCATCTGCCATGCATCTGACCACTCACCTAACTTGTCCAGGTCACCCGGTAATCTCCTAACATCCTCATCACATTTCACCCTGCCACCCAGCTCAGTATCATCAGCAAATTTGCTAATGTTATTGCTAATAGCATCTTCTATATCATGAACATATATTGTAAAAAGCTGCGGTCCCAGTACTGATCCCTGCGGTACCCCACTGGTCACTGCCTGCCATTCCGAAATGGAGGCGTGGAGGAGTGTGGAAGGATGAGAGAATGCAGGCTGCAGCCCTATGAAGCAGGGGGAGGTTTTGCAGTTGGCCTGTGTGGGGATGTGGGAGACGACAGGAGCCTGGTGGGCAAGGGCTAGCTGGAGGGAGGGAGGGAGGGAGGGAAGCACGCACGGAGGAGAAAGAGCAAAGAGAAAAGAGAGAAAAAAAAAACAAAGGGGATCAAGAGAAAGAGCAGCAAAGAAAATGTGGCTGGCCAGCACGCCTTGAAGTGGGGAGAAAAGGCAAGGGCCAGCGCCTACGGCCATACTAGTCTGAAAACGCCCGATCTCGTCTGATCTCGGAAGCTAAGCAGACTCAGGCCTGGTTAGTACTTGGATGGGAGACCGCCTGGGAATACCAGGTGCAGTAGGCTTTTTCCGCCAGCAGGGGCTGCTCAAGTCACCCCTCTGCACTCGTGTTGGGCCACGCACGCAATGCAGCGACAGGTTATTTTTGCTGCCGCTGTGCCTGGCATCAGGAGACAGGGAGGGGAGGAGAGCGGAGCGCTGCCAAAATCAGCAAGAAAGACGGAAAGAAAGGGATTGGGGCTGCACGCTGTCTGCGGCTGGCAGTCAGGAAAGGAGGACAATAGACAATAGGTGCAGGAGTTGGCCATTCTGCCCTTGGAGCCTGCACCACCATTCAATATGATCATGGCTGATCATCCTTAATCAGTATCCTGTTCCTGCCTTATCTCCATAAGCCTTGATTCCACTATCCTTGAGAGCTCTGTCCAACTCTTTCTTCAATGAATCCAGAGACTGGGCCTCCACTGCCCTCTGGGGCAGAGCATTCCACACAGCCACCACTCTCTGGGTGAAGACGTTTCTCCTCATCTCTGTCCTAAACGGTCTACCCCGTATTTTTAAGCTGTGTCCTCTGTTTCGGCACTCACGTTTCCTGCCGCCAGAGTGTCCAATCCTTTGATAATCTTATATGTCTCAACCAGATCCCCTCTCAGTCTTCTAAACTCAAGGGTACACAAGCCCAGTCGCTCCAGTCTTTCAGTGTAAGGTAATCCCGCCATTCCAGGAATTGACCTCGTCAACCTACGCTGCACTCCCTCAATAGCCAGAATGTCTCTCCTCAAATTTGGAGACCAGAACTGCACACAGTACTCCAGGTGTGGTCTCACCAGGGCCCTGTACACCTGCAGAAGAACCTCTTTGCTTCTGTACTCAATCCCTCTTGTTATGAAGGCCAGCATGCTATTAGCCTTCTTCACTACCTGCTGTACCTGCATGCTTACCTTCATTGAGCGGTGTACAAGAACCCCCAGATCTCTCTGTACTGTCCCTTGACCGAAATTGATTCCATTTAGGTAGTAATCTGCCTTCCTGTTCTTGCCACCAAAGTGGATAAGCATCCATTTATCCACATTAAAGTGCATCTGCCATGCATCTGACCACTCACCTAACTTGTCCAGGTCACCCGGTAATCTCCTAACATCCTCATCACATTTCACCCTGCCACCCAGCTCAGTATCATCAGCAAATTTGCTAATGTTATTGCTAATAGCATCTTCTATATCATGAACATATATTGTAAAAAGCTGCGGTCCCAGTACTGATCCCTGCGGTACCCCACTGGTCACTGCCTGCCATTCCGAAATGGAGGCGTGGAGGAGTGTGGAAGGATGAGAGAATGCAGGCTGCAGCCCTATGAAGCAGGGGGAGGTTTTGCAGTTGGCCTGTGTGGGGATGTGGGAGACGACAGGAGCCTGGTGGGCAAGGGCTAGCTGGAGGGAGGGAGGGAGGGAAGCACGCACGGAGGAGAAAGAGCAAAGAGAAAAGAGAGAAAAAAAAAACAAAGGGGATCAAGAGAAAGAGCAGCAAAGAAAATGTGGCTGGCCAGCACGCCTTGAAGTGGGGAGAAAAGGCAAGGGCCAGCGCCTACGGCCATACTAGTCTGAAAACGCCCGATCTCGTCTGATCTCGGAAACTAAGCAGACTCAGGCCTGGTTAGTACTTGGATGGGAGACCGCCTGGGAATACCAGGTGCAGTAGGCTTTTTCCGCCAGCAGGGGCTGCTCAAGTCACCCCTCTGCACTCGTGTTGGGCCACGCACGCAATGCAGCGACAGGTTATTTTTGCTGCCGCTGTGCCTGGCATCAGGAGACAGGGAGGGGAGGAGAGCGGAGCGCTGCCAAAATCAGCAAGAAAGACGGAAAGAAAGGGATTGGGGCTGCACGCTGTCTGCGGCTGGCAGTCAGGAAAGGAGGACAATAGACAATAGGTGCAGGAGTTGGCCATTCTGCCCTTGGAGCCTGCACCACCATTCAATATGATCATGGCTGATCATCCTTAATCAGTATCCTGTTCCTGCCTTATCTCCATAAGCCTTGATTCCACTATCCTTGAGAGCTCTGTCCAACTCTTTCTTCAATGAATCCAGAGACTGGGCCTCCACTGCCCTCTGGGGCAGAGCATTCCACACAGCCACCACTCTCTGGGTGAAGACGTTTCTCCTCATCTCTGTCCTAAACGGTCTACCCCGTATTTTTAAGCTGTGTCCCCTGTTTCGGCACTCACGTTTCCTGCCGCCAGAGTGTCCAATCCTTTGATAATCTTATATGTCTCAACCAGATCCCCTCTCAGTCTTCTAAACTCAAGGGTACACAAGCCCAGTCGCTCCAGTCTTTCAGTGTAAGGTAATCCCGCCATTCCAGGAATTGACCTCGTCAACCTACGCTGCACTCCCTCAATAGCCAGAATGTCTCTCCTCAAATTTGGAGACCAGAACTGCACACAGTACTCCAGGTGTGGTCTCACCAGGGCCCTGTACACCTGCAGAAGAACCTCTTTGCTTCTGTACTCAATCCCTCTTGTTATGAAGGCCAGCATGCTATTAGCCTTCTTCACTACCTGCTGTACCTGCATGCTTACCTTCACTGAGCGGTGTACAAGAACCCCCAGATCTCTCTGTACTGTCCCTTGACCGAAATTGATTCCATTTAGGTAGTAATCTGCCTTCCTGTTCTTGCCACCAAAGTGGATAAGCATCCATTTATCCACATTAAAGTGCATCTGCCATGCATCTGACCACTCACCTAACTTGTCCAGGTCACCCGGTAATCTCCTAACATCCTCATCACATTTCACCCTGCCACCCAGCTCAGTATCATCAGCAAATTTGCTAATGTTATTGCTAATAGCATCTTCTATATCATGAACATATATTGTAAAAAGCTGCGGTCCCAGTACTGATCCCTGCGGTACCCCACTGGTCACTGCCTGCCATTCCGAAATGGAGGCGTGGAGGAGTGTGGAAGGATGAGAGAATGCAGGCTGCAGCCCTATGAAGCAGGGGGAGGTTTTGCAGTTGGCCTGTGTGGGGATGTGGGAGACGACAGGAGCCTGGTGGGCAAGGGCTAGCTGGAGGGAGGGAGGGAGGGAAGCACGCACGGAGGAGAAAGAGCAAAGAGAAAAGAGAGAAAAAAAAAACAAAGGGGATCAAGAGAAAGAGCAGCAAAGAAAATGTGGCTGGCCAGCACGCCTTGAAGTGGGGAGAAAAGGCAAGGGCCAGCGCCTACGGCCATACTAGTCTGAAAACACCCGATCTCGTCTGATCTCGGAAGCTAAGCAGACTCAGGCCTGGTTAGTACTTGGATGGGAGACCGCCTGGGAATACCAGGTGCAGTAGGCTTTTTCCGCCAGCAGGGGCTGCTCAAGTCACCCCTCTGCACTCGTGTTGGGCCACGCACGCAATGCAGCGACAGGTTATTTTTGCTGCCGCTGTGCCTGGCATCAGTCTCCTGCAGGCAGGAGACAGGGAGGGGAGGAGAGCGGAGCGCTGCCAAAATCAGCAAGAAAGACGGAAAGAAAGGGATTGGGGCTGCACGCTGTCTGCGGCTGGCAGTCAGGAAAGGAGGACAATAGACAATAGGTGCAGGAGTTGGCCATTCTGCCCTTGGAACCTGCACCACCATTCAATATGATCATGGCTGATCATCCTTAATCAGTATCCTGTTCCTGCCTTATCTCCATAAGCCTTGATTCCACTATCCTTGAGAGCTCTGTCCAACTCTTTCTTCAATGAATCCAGAGACTGGGCCTCCACTGCCCTCTGGGGCAGAGCATTCCACACAGCCACCACTCTCTGGGTGAAGACGTTTCTCCTCATCTCTGTCCTAAACGGTCTACCCCGTATTTTTAAGCTGTGTCCCCTGTTTCGGCACTCACGTTTCCTGCCGCCAGAGTGTCCAATCCTTTGATAATCTTATATGTCTCAACCAGATCCCCTCTCAGTCTTCTAAACTCAAGGGTACACAAGCCCAGTCACTCCAGTCTTTCAGTGTAAGGTAATCCCGCCATTCCAGGAATTGACCTCGTCAACCTACGTTGCACTCCCTCAATAGCCAGAATGTCTCTCCTCAAATTTGGAGACCAGAACTGCACACAGTACTCCAGGTGTGGTCTCACCAGGGCCCTGTACACCTGCAGAAGAACCTCTTTGCTTCTGTACTCAATCCCTCTTGTTATGAAGGCCAGCATGCTATTAGCCTTCTTCACTACCTGCTGTACCTGCATGCTTACCTTCATTGAGCGGTGTACAAGAACCCCCAGATCTCTCTGTACTGTCCCTTGACCGAAATTGATTCCATTTAGGTAGTAATCTGCCTTCCTGTTCTTGCCACCAAAGTGGATAAGCATCCATTTATCCACATTAAAGTGCATCTGCCATGCATCTGACCACTCACCTAACTTGTCCAGGTCACCCGGTAATCTCCTAACATCCTCATCACATTTCACCCTGCCACCCAGCTCAGTATCATCAGCAAATTTGCTAATGTTATTGCTAATAGCATCTTCTATATCATGAACATATATTGTAAAAAGCTGCGGTCCCAGTACTGATCCCTGCGGTACCCCACTGGTCACTGCCTGCCATTCCGAAATGGAGGCGTGGAGGAGTGTGGAAGGATGAGAGAATGCAGGCTGCAGCCCTATGAAGCAGGGGGAGGTTTTGCAGTTGGCCTGTGTGGGGATGTGGGAGACGACAGGAGCCTGGTGGGCAAGGGCTAGCTGGAGGGAGGGAGGGAGGGAAGCACGCACGGAGGAGAAAGAGCAAAGAGAAAAGAGAGAAAAAAAAAACAAAGGGGATCAAGAGAAAGAGCAGCAAAGAAAATGTGGCTGGCCAGCACGCCTTGAAGTGGGGAGAAAAGGCAAGGGCCAGCGCCTACGGCCATACTAGTCTGAAAACGCCCGATCTCGTCTGATCTCGGAAGCTAAGCAGACTCAGGCCTGGTTAGTACTTGGATGGGAGACCGCCTGGGAATACCAGGTGCAGTAGGCTTTTTCCGCCAGCAGGGGCTGCTCAAGTCACCCCTCTGCACTCGTGTTGGGCCACGCACGCAATGCAGCGACAGGTTATTTTTGCTGCCGCTGTGCCTGGCATCAGGAGACAGGGAGGGGAGGAGAGCGGAGCGCTGCCAAAATCAGCAAGAAAGACGGAAAGAAAGGGATTGGGGCTGCACGCTGTCTGCGGCTGGCAGTCAGGAAAGGAGGACAATAGACAATAGGTGCAGGAGTTGGCCATTCTGCCCTTGGAGCCTGCACCACCATTCAATATGATCATGGCTGATCATCCTTAATCAGTATCCTGTTCCTGCCTTATCTCCATAAGCCTTGATTCCACTATCCTTGAGAGCTCTGTCCAACTATTTCTTCAATGAATCCAGAGACTGGGCCTCCACTGCCCTCTGGGGCAGAGCATTCCACACAGCCACCACTCTCTGGGTGAAGACGTTTCTCCTCATCTCTGTCCTAAACGGTCTACCCCGTATTTTTAAGCTGTGTCCCCTGTTTCGGCACTCACGTTTCCTGCCGCCAGAGTGTCCAATCCTTTGATAATCTTATATGTCTCAACCAGATCCCCTCTCAGTCTTCTAAACTCAAGGGTACACAAGCCCAGTCGCTCCAGTCTTTCAGTGTAAGGTAATCCCGCCATTCCAGGAATTGACCTCGTCAACCTACGCTGCACTCCCTCAATAGCCAGAATGTCTCTCCTCAAATTTGGAGACCAGAACTGCACACAGTACTCCAGGTGTGGTCTCACCAGGGCCCTGTACACCTGCAGAAGAACCTCTTTGCTTCTGTACTCAATCCCTCTTGTTATGAAGGCCAGCATGCTATTAGCCTTCTTCACTACCTGCTGTACCTGCATGCTTACCTTCATTGAGCGGTGTACAAGAACCCCCAGATCTCTCTGTACTGTCCCTTGACCGAAATTGATTCCATTTAGGTAGTAATCTGCCTTCCTGTTCTTGCCACCAAAGTGGATAAGCATCCATTTATCCACATTAAAGTGCATCTGCCATGCATCTGACCACTCACCTAACTTGTCCAGGTCACCCGGTAATCTCCTAACATCCTCATCACATTTCACCCTGCCACCCAGCTCAGTATCATCAGCAAATTTGCTAATGTTATTGCTAATAGCATCTTCTATATCATGAACATATATTGTAAAAAGCTGCGGTCCCAGTACTGATCCCTGCGGTACCCCACTGGTCACTGCCTGCCATTCCGAAATGGAGGCGTGGAGGAGTGTGGAAGGATGAGAGAATGCAGGCTGCAGCCCTATGAAGCAGGGGGAGGTTTTGCAGTTGGCCTGTGTGGGGATGTGGGAGACGACAGGAGCCTGGTGGGCAAGGGCTAGCTGGAGGGAGGGAGGGAGGGAAGCACGCACGGAGGAGAAAGAGCAAAGAGAAAAGAGAGAAAAAAAAAACAAAGGGGATCAAGAGAAAGAGCAGCAAAGAAAATGTGGCTGGCCAGCACGCCTTGAAGTGGGGAGAAAAGGCAAGGGCCAGCGCCTACGGCCATACTAGTCTGAAAACGCCCGATCTCGTCTGATCTCGGAAGCTAAGCAGACTCAGGCCTGGTTAGTACTTGGATGGGAGACCGCCTGGGAATACCAGGTGCAGTAGGCTTTTTCCGCCAGCAGGGGCTGCTCAAGTCACCCCTCTGCACTCGTGTTGGGCCACGCACGCAATGCAGCGACAGGTTATTTTTGCTGCCGCTGTGCCTGGCATCAGGAGACAGGGAGGGGAGGAGAGCGGAGCGCTGCCAAAATCAGCAAGAAAGACGGAAAGAAAGGGATTGGGGCTGCACGCTGTCTGCGGCTGGCAGTCAGGAAAGGAGGACAATAGACAATAGGTGCAGGAGTTGGCCATTCTGCCCTTGGAGCCTGCACCACCATTCAATATGATCATGGCTGATCATCCTTAATCAGTATCCTGTTCCTGCCTTATCTCCATAAGCCTTGATTCCACTATCCTTGAGAGCTCTGTCCAACTCTTTCTTCAATGAATCCAGAGACTGGGCCTCCACTGCCCTCTGGGGCAGAGCATTCCACACAGCCACCACTCTCTGGGTGAAGACGTTTCTCCTCATCTCTGTCCTAAACGGTCTACCCCGTATTTTTAAGCTGTGTCCCCTGTTTCGGCACTCACGTTTCCTGCCGCCAGAGTGTCCAATCCTTTGATAATCTTATATGTCTCAACCAGATCCCCTCTCAGTCTTCTAAACTCAAGGGTACACAAGCCCAGTCGCTCCAGTCTTTCAGTGTAAGGTAATCCCGCCATTCCAGGAATTGACCTCGTCAACCTACGCTGCACTCCCTCAATAGCCAGAATGTCTCTCCTCAAATTTGGAGACCAGAACTGCACACAGTACTCCAGGTGTGGTCTCACCAGGGCCCTGTACACCTGCAGAAGAACCTCTTTGCTTCTGTACTCAATCCCTCTTGTTATGAAGGCCAGCATGCTATTAGCCTTCTTCACTACCTGCTGTACCTGCATGCTTACCTTCATTGAGCGGTGTACAAGAACCCCCAGATCTCTCTGTACTGTCCCTTGACCGAAATTGATTCCATTTAGGTAGTAATCTGCCTTCCTGTTCTTGCCACCAAAGTGGATAAGCATCCATTTATCCACATTAAAGTGCATCTGCCATGCATCTGACCACTCACCTAACTTGTCCAGGTCACCCGGTAATCTCCTAACATCCTCATCACATTTCACCCTGCCACCCAGCTCAGTATCATCAGCAAATTTGCTAATGTTATTGCTAATAGCATCTTCTATATCATGAACATATATTGTAAAAAGCTGCGGTCCCAGTACTGATCCCTGCGGTACCCCACTGGTCACTGCCTGCCATTCCGAAATGGAGGCGTGGAGGAGTGTGGAAGGATGAGAGAATGCAGGCTGCAGCCCTATGAAGCAGGGGGAGGTTTTGCAGTTGGCCTGTGTGGGGATGTGGGAGACGACAGGAGCCTGGTGGGCAAGGGCTAGCTGGAGGGAGGGAGGGAGGGAAGCACGCACGGAGGAGAAAGAGCAAAGAGAAAAGAGAGAAAAAAAAAACAAAGGGGATCAAGAGAAAGAGCAGCAAAGAAAATGTGGCTGGCCAGCACGCCTTGAAGTGGGGAGAAAAGGCAAGGGCCAGCGCCTACGGCCATACTAGTCTGAAAACGCCCGATCTCGTCTGGTCTCGGAAGCTAAGCAGGCTCAGGCCTGGTTAGTACTTGGATGGGAGACCGCCTGGGAATACCAGGTGCAGTAGGCTTTTTCCGCCAGCAGGGGCTGCTCAAGTCACCCCTCTGCACTCGTGTTGGGCCACGCACGCAATGCAGCGACAGGTTATTTTTGCTGCCGCTGTGCCTGGCATCAGGAGACAGGGAGGGGAGGAGAGCGGAGCGCTGCCAAAATCAGCAAGAAAGACGGAAAGAAAGGGATTGGGGCTGCACGCTGTCTGCGGCTGGCAGTCAGGAAAGGAGGACAATAGACAATAGGTGCAGGAGTTGGCCATTCTGCCCTTGGAGCCTGCACCACCATTCAATATGATCATGGCTGATCATCCTTAATCAGTATCCTGTTCCTGCCTTATCTCCATAAGCCTTGATTCCACTATCCTTGAGAGCTCTGTCCAACTATTTCTTCAATGAATCCAGAGACTGGGCCTCCACTGCCCTCTGGGGCAGAGCATTCCACACAGCCACCACTCTCTGGGTGAAGACGTTTCTCCTCATCTCTGTCCTAAACGGTCTACCCCGTATTTTTAAGCTGTGTCCCCTGTTTCGGCACTCACGTTTCCTGCCGCCAGAGTGTCCAATCCTTTGATAATCTTATATGTCTCAACCAGATCCCCTCTCAGTCTTCTAAACTCAAGGGTACACAAGCCCAGTCGCTCCAGTCTTTCAGTGTAAGGTAATCCCGCCATTCCAGGAATTGACCTCGTCAACCTACGCTGCACTCCCTCAATAGCCAGAATGTCTCTCCTCAAATTTGGAGACCAGAACTGCACACAGTACTCCAGGTGTGGTCTCACCAGGGCCCTGTACACCTGCAGAAGAACCTCTTTGCTTCTGTACTCAATCCCTCTTGTTATGAAGGCCAGCATGCTATTAGCCTTCTTCACTACCTGCTGTACCTGCATGCTTACCTTCATTGAGCGGTGTACAAGAACCCCCAGATCTCTCTGTACTGTCCCTTGACCGAAATTGATTCCATTTAGGTAGTAATCTGCCTTCCTGTTCTTGCCACCAAAGTGGATAAGCATCCATTTATCCACATTAAAGTGCATCTGCCATGCATCTGACCACTCACCTAACTTGTCCAGGTCACCCGGTAATCTCCTAACATCCTCATCACATTTCACCCTGCCACCCAGCTCAGTATCATCAGCAAATTTGCTAATGTTATTGCTAATAGCATCTTCTATATCATGAACATATATTGTAAAAAGCTGCGGTCCCAGTACTGATCCCTGCGGTACCCCACTGGTCACTGCCTGCCATTCCGAAATGGAGGCGTGGAGGAGTGTGGAAGGATGAGAGAATGCAGGCTGCAGCCCTATGAAGCAGGGGGAGGTCTTGCAGTTGGCCTGTGTGGGGATGTGGGAGACGACAGGAGCCTGGTGGGCAAGGGCTAGCTGGAGGGAGGGAGGGAGGGAAGCACGCACGGAGGAGAAAGAGCAAAGAGAAAAGAGAGAAAAAAAAAACAAAGGGGATCAAGAGAAAGAGCAGCAAAGAAAATGTGGCTGGCCAGCACGCCTTGAAGTGGGGAGAAAAGGCAAGGGCCAGCGCCTACGGCCATACTAGTCTGAAAACGCCCGATCTCGTCTGATCTCGGAAGCTAAGCAGACTCAGGCCTGGTTAGTACTTGGATGGGAGACCGCCTGGGAATACCAGGTGCAGTAGGCTTTTTCCGCCAGCAGGGGCTGCTCAAGTCACCCCTCTGCACTCGTGTTGGGCCACGCACGCAATGCAGCGACAGGTTATTTTTGCTGCCGCTGTGCCTGGCATCAGGAGACAGGGAGGGGAGGAGAGCGGAGCGCTGCCAAAATCAGCAAGAAAGACGGAAAGAAAGGGATTGGGGCTGCACGCTGTCTGCGGCTGGCAGTCAGGAAAGGAGGACAATAGACAATAGGTGCAGGAGTTGGCCATTCTGCCCTTGGAGCCTGCACCACCATTCAATATGATCATGGCTGATCATCCTTAATCAGTATCCTGTTCCTGCCTTATCTCCATAAGCCTTGATTCCACTATCCTTGAGAGCTCTGTCCAACTCTTTCTTCAATGAATCCAGAGACTGGGCCTCCACTGCCCTCTGGGGCAGAGCATTCCACACAGCCACCACTCTCTGGGTGAAGACGTTTCTCCTCATCTCTGTCCTAAACGGTCTACCCCGTATTTTTAAGCTGTGTCCCCTGTTTCGGCACTCACGTTTCCTGCCGCCAGAGTGTCCAATCCTTTGATAATCTTATATGTCTCAACCAGATCCCCTCTCAGTCTTCTAAACTCAAGGGTACACAAGCCCAGTCGCTCCAGTCTTTCAGTGTAAGGTAATCCCGCCATTCCAGGAATTGACCTCGTCAACCTACGCTGCACTCCCTCAATAGCCAGAATGTCTCTCCTCAAATTTGGAGACCAGAACTGCACACAGTACTCCAGGTGTGGTCTCACCAGGGCCCTGTACACCTGCAGAAGAACCTCTTTGCTTCTGTACTCAATCCCTCTTGTTATGAAGGCCAGCATGCTATTAGCCTTCTTCACTACCTGCTGTACCTGCATGCTTACCTTCATTGAGCGGTGTACAAGAACCCCCAGATCTCTCTGTACTGTCCCTTGACCGAAATTGATTCCATTTAGGTAGTAATCTGCCTTCCTGTTCTTGCCACCAAAGTGGATAAGCATCCATTTATCCACATTAAAGTGCATCTGCCATGCATCTGACCACTCACCTAACTTGTCCAGGTCACCCGGTAATCTCCTAACATCCTCATCACATTTCACCCTGCCACCCAGCTCAGTATCATCAGCAAATTTGCTAATGTTATTGCTAATAGCATCTTCTATATCATGAACATATATTGTAAAAAGCTGCGGTCCCAGTACTGATCCCTGCGGTACCCCACTGGTCACTGCCTGCCATTCCGAAATGGAGGCGTGGAGGAGTGTGGAAGGATGAGAGAATGCAGGCTGCAGCCCTATGAAGCAGGGGGAGGTCTTGCAGTTGGCCTGTGTGGGGATGTGGGAGACGACAGGAGCCTGGTGGGCAAGGGCTAGCTGGAGGGAGGGAGGGAGGGAAGCACGCACGGAGGAGAAAGAGCAAAGAGAAAAGAGAGAAAAAAAAAACAAAGGGGATCAAGAGAAAGAGCAGCAAAGAAAATGTGGCTGGCCAGCACGCCTTGAAGTGGGGAGAAAAGGCAAGGGCCAGCGCCTACGGCCATACTAGTCTGAAAACGCCCGATCTCGTCTGATCTCGGAAGCTAAGCAGACTCAGGCCTGGTTAGTACTTGGATGGGAGACCGCCTGGGAATACCAGGTGCAGTAGGCTTTTTCCGCCAGCAGGGGCTGCTCAAGTCACCCCTCTGCACTCGTGTTGGGCCACGCACGCAATGCAGCGACAGGTTATTTTTGCTGCCGCTGTGCCTGGCATCAGGAGACAGGGAGGGGAGGAGAGCGGAGCGCTGCCAAAATCAGCAAGAAAGACGGAAAGAAAGGGATTGGGGCTGCACGCTGTCTGCGGCTGGCAGTCAGGAAAGGAGGACAATAGACAATAGGTGCAGGAGTTGGCCATTCTGCCCTTGGAGCCTGCACCACCATTCAATATGATCATGGCTGATCATCCTTAATCAGTATCCTGTTCCTGCCTTATCTCCATAAGCCTTGATTCCACTATCCTTGAGAGCTCTGTCCAACTCTTTCTTCAATGAATCCAGAGACTGGGCCTCCACTGCCCTCTGGGGCAGAGCATTCCACACAGCCACCACTCTCTGGGTGAAGACGTTTCTCCTCATCTCTGTCCTAAACGGTCTACCCCGTATTTTTAAGCTGTGTCCCCTGTTTCGGCACTCACGTTTCCTGCCGCCAGAGTGTCCAATCCTTTGATAATCTTATATGTCTCAACCAGATCCCCTCTCAGTCTTCTAAACTCAAGGGTACACAAGCCCAGTCGCTCCAGTCTTTCAGTGTAAGGTAATCCCGCCATTCCAGGAATTGACCTCGTCAACCTACGCTGCACTCCCTCAATAGCCAGAATGTCTCTCCTCAAATTTGGAGACCAGAACTGCACACAGTACTCCAGGTGTGGTCTCACCAGGGCCCTGTACACCTGCAGAAGAACCTCTTTGCTTCTGTACTCAATCCCTCTTGTTATGAAGGCCAGCATGCTATTAGCCTTCTTCACTACCTGCTGTACCTGCATGCTTACCTTCATTGAGCGGTGTACAAGAACCCCCAGATCTCTCTGTACTGTCCCTTGACCGAAATTGATTCCATTTAGGTAGTAATCTGCCTTCCTGTTCTTGCCACCAAAGTGGATAAGCATCCATTTATCCACATTAAAGTGCATCTGCCATGCATCTGACCACTCACCTAACTTGTCCAGGTCACCCGGTAATCTCCTAACATCCTCATCACATTTCACCCTGCCACCCAGCTCAGTATCATCAGCAAATTTGCTAATGTTATTGCTAATAGCATCTTCTATATCATGAACATATATTGTAAAAAGCTGCGGTCCCAGTACTGATCCCTGCGGTACCCCACTGGTCACTGCCTGCCATTCCGAAATGGAGGCGTGGAGGAGTGTGGAAGGATGAGAGAATGCAGGCTGCAGCCCTATGAAGCAGGGGGAGGTTTTGCAGTTGGCCTGTGTGGGGATGTGGGAGACGACAGGAGCCTGGTGGGCAAGGGCTAGCTGGAGGGAGGGAGGGAGGGAAGCACGCACGGAGGAGAAAGAGCAAAGAGAAAAGAGAGAAAAAAAAAACAAAGGGGATCAAGAGAAAGAGCAGCAAAGAAAATGTGGCTGGCCAGCACGCCTTGAAGTGGGGAGAAAAGGCAAGGGCCAGCGCCTACGGCCATACTAGTCTGAAAACGCCCGATCTCGTCTGATCTCGGAAGCTAAGCAGACTCAGGCCTGGTTAGTACTTGGATGGGAGACCGCCTGGGAATACCAGGTGCAGTAGGCTTTTTCCGCCAGCAGGGGCTGCTCAAGTCACCCCTCTGCACTCGTGTTGGGCCACGCACGCAATGCAGCGACAGGTTATTTTTGCTGCCGCTGTGCCTGGCATCAGGAGACAGGGAGGGGAGGAGAGCGGAGCGCTGCCAAAATCAGCAAGAAAGACGGAAAGAAAGGGATTGGGGCTGCACGCTGTCTGCGGCTGGCAGTCAGGAAAGGAGGACAATAGACAATAGGTGCAGGAGTTGGCCATTCTGCCCTTGGAGCCTGCACCACCATTCAATATGATCATGGCTGATCATCCTTAATCAGTATCCTGTTCCTGCCTTATCTCCATAAGCCTTGATTCCACTATCCTTGAGAGCTCTGTCCAACTCTTTCTTCAATGAATCCAGAGACTGGGCCTCCACTGCCCTCTGGGGCAGAGCATTCCACACAGCCACCACTCTCTGGGTGAAGACGTTTCTCCTCATCTCTGTCCTAAACGGTCTACCCCGTATTTTTAAGCTGTGTCCTCTGTTTCGGCACTCACGTTTCCTGCCGCCAGAGTGTCCAATCCTTTGATAATCTTATATGTCTCAACCAGATCCCCTCTCAGTCTTCTAAACTCAAGGGTACACAAGCCCAGTCGCTCCAGTCTTTCAGTGTAAGGTAATCCCGCCATTCCAGGAATTGACCTCGTCAACCTACGCTGCACTCCCTCAATAGCCAGAATGTCTCTCCTCAAATTTGGAGACCAGAACTGCACACAGTACTCCAGGTGTGGTCTCACCAGGGCCCTGTACACCTGCAGAAGAACCTCTTTGCTTCTGTACTCAATCCCTCTTGTTATGAAGGCCAGCATGCTATTAGCCTTCTTCACTACCTGCTGTACCTGCATGCTTACCTTCATTGAGCGGTGTACAAGAACCCCCAGATCTCTCTGTACTGTCCCTTGACCGAAATTGATTCCATTTAGGTAGTAATCTGCCTTCCTGTTCTTGCCACCAAAGTGGATAAGCATCCATTTATCCACATTAAAGTGCATCTGCCATGCATCTGACCACTCACCTAACTTGTCCAGGTCACCCGGTAATCTCCTAACATCCTCATCACATTTCACCCTGCCACCCAGCTCAGTATCATCAGCAAATTTGCTAATGTTATTGCTAATAGCATCTTCTATATCATGAACATATATTGTAAAAAGCTGCGGTCCCAGTACTGATCCCTGCGGTACCCCACTGGTCACTGCCTGCCATTCCGAAATGGAGGCGTGGAGGAGTGTGGAAGGATGAGAGAATGCAGGCTGCAGCCCTATGAAGCAGGGGGAGGTTTTGCAGTTGGCCTGTGTGGGGATGTGGGAGACGACAGGAGCCTGGTGGGCAAGGGCTAGCTGGAGGGAGGGAGGGAGGGAAGCACGCACGGAGGAGAAAGAGCAAAGAGAAAAGAGAGAAAAAAAAAACAAAGGGGATCAAGAGAAAGAGCAGCAAAGAAAATGTGGCTGGCCAGCACGCCTTGAAGTGGGGAGAAAAGGCAAGGGCCAGCGCCTACGGCCATACTAGTCTGAAAACGCCCGATCTCGTCTGATCTCGGAAGCTAAGCAGACTCAGGCCTGGTTAGTACTTGGATGGGAGACCGCCTGGGAATACCAGGTGCAGTAGGATTTTTCCGCCAGCAGGGGCTGCTCAAGTCACCCCTCTGCACTCGTGTTGGGCCACGCACGCAATGCAGCGACAGGTTATTTTTGCTGCCGCTGTGCCTGGCATCAGTCTCCTGCAGGCAGGAGACAGGGAGGGGAGGAGAGCGGAGCGCTGCCAAAATCAGCAAGAAAGACGGAAAGAAAGGGATTGGGGCTGCACGCTGTCTGCGGCTGGCAGTCAGGAAAGGAGGACAATAGACAATAGGTGCAGGAGTTGGCCATTCTGCCCTTGGAGCCTGCACCACCATTCAATATGATCATGGCTGATCATCCTTAATCAGTATCCTGTTCCTGCCTTATCTCCATAAGCCTTGATTCCACTATCCTTGAGAGCTCTGTCCAACTCTTTCTTCAATGAATCCAGAGACTGGGCCTCCACTGCCCTCTGGGGCAGAGCATTCCACACAGCCACCACTCTCTGGGTGAAGACGTTTCTCCTCATCTCTGTCCTAAACGGTCTACCCCGTATTTTTAAGCTGTGTCCCCTGTTTCGGCACTCACGTTTCCTGCCGCCAGAGTGTCCAATCCTTTGATAATCTTATATGTCTCAACCAGATCCCCTCTCAGTCTTCTAAACTCAAGGGTACACAAGCCCAGTCGCTCCAGTCTTTCAGTGTAAGGTAATCCCGCCATTCCAGGAATTGACCTCGTCAACCTACGCTGCACTCCCTCAATAGCCAGAATGTCTCTCCTCAAATTTGGAGACCAGAACTGCACACAGTACTCCAGGTGTGGTCTCACCAGGGCCCTGTACACCTGCAGAAGAACCTCTTTGCTTCTGTACTCAATCCCTCTTGTTATGAAGGCCAGCATGCTATTAGCCTTCTTCACTACCTGCTGTACCTGCATGCTTACCTTCACTGAGCGGTGTACAAGAACCCCCAGATCTCTCTGTACTGTCCCTTGACCGAAATTGATTCCATTTAGGTAGTAATCTGCCTTCCTGTTCTTGCCACCAAAGTGGATAAGCATCCATTTATCCACATTAAAGTGCATCTGCCATGCATCTGACCACTCACCTAACTTGTCCAGGTCACCCGGTAATCTCCTAACATCCTCATCACATTTCACCCTGCCACCCAGCTCAGTATCATCAGCAAATTTGCTAATGTTATTGCTAATAGCATCTTCTATATCATGAACATATATTGTAAAAAGCTGCGGTCCCAGTACTGATCCCTGCGGTACCCCACTGGTCACTGCCTGCCATTCCGAAATGGAGGCGTGGAGGAGTGTGGAAGGATGAGAGAATGCAGGCTGCAGCCCTATGAAGCAGGGGGAGGTTTTGCAGTTGGCCTGTGTGGGGATGTGGGAGACGACAGGAGCCTGGTGGGCAAGGGCTAGCTGGAGGGAGGGAGGGAGGGAAGCACGCACGGAGGAGAAAGAGCAAAGAGAAAAGAGAGAAAAAAAAAACAAAGGGGATCAAGAGAAAGAGCAGCAAAGAAAATGTGGCTGGCCAGCACGCCTTGAAGTGGGGAGAAAAGGCAAGGGCCAGCGCCTACGGCCATACTAGTCTGAAAACACCCGATCTCGTCTGATCTCGGAAGCTAAGCAGACTCAGGCCTGGTTAGTACTTGGATGGGAGACCGCCTGGGAATACCAGGTGCAGTAGGCTTTTTCCGCCAGCAGGGGCTGCTCAAGTCACCCCTCTGCACTCGTGTTGGGCCACGCACGCAATGCAGCGACAGGTTATTTTTGCTGCCGCTGTGCCTGGCATCAGTCTCCTGCAGGCAGGAGACAGGGAGGGGAGGAGAGCGGAGCGCTGCCAAAATCAGCAAGAAAGACGGAAAGAAAGGGATTGGGGCTGCACGCTGTCTGCGGCTGGCAGTCAGGAAAGGAGGACAATAGACAATAGGTGCAGGAGTTGGCCATTCTGCCCTTGGAACCTGCACCACCATTCAATATGATCATGGCTGATCATCCTTAATCAGTATCCTGTTCCTGCCTTATCTCCATAAGCCTTGATTCCACTATCCTTGAGAGCTCTGTCCAACTCTTTCTTCAATGAATCCAGAGACTGGGCCTCCACTGCCCTCTGGGGCAGAGCATTCCACACAGCCACCACTCTCTGGGTGAAGACGTTTCTCCTCATCTCTGTCCTAAACGGTCTACCCCGTATTTTTAAGCTGTGTCCCCTGTTTCGGCACTCACGTTTCCTGCCGCCAGAGTGTCCAATCCTTTGATAATCTTATATGTCTCAACCAGATCCCCTCTCAGTCTTCTAAACTCAAGGGTACACAAGCCCAGTCGCTCCAGTCTTTCAGTGTAAGGTAATCCCGCCATTCCAGGAATTGACCTCGTCAACCTACGTTGCACTCCCTCAATAGCCAGAATGTCTCTCCTCAAATTTGGAGACCAGAACTGCACACAGTACTCCAGGTGTGGTCTCACCAGGGCCCTGTACACCTGCAGAAGAACCTCTTTGCTTCTGTACTCAATCCCTCTTGTTATGAAGGCCAGCATGCTATTAGCCTTCTTCACTACCTGCTGTACCTGCATGCTTACCTTCATTGAGCGGTGTACAAGAACCCCCAGATCTCTCTGTACTGTCCCTTGACCGAAATTGATTCCATTTAGGTAGTAATCTGCCTTCCTGTTCTTGCCACCAAAGTGGATAAGCATCCATTTATCCACATTAAAGTGCATCTGCCATGCATCTGACCACTCACCTAACTTGTCCAGGTCACCCGGTAATCTCCTAACATCCTCATCACATTTCACCCTGCCACCCAGCTCAGTATCATCAGCAAATTTGCTAATGTTATTGCTAATAGCATCTTCTATATCATGAACATATATTGTAAAAAGCTGCGGTCCCAGTACTGATCCCTGCGGTACCCCACTGGTCACTGCCTGCCATTCCGAAATGGAGGCGTGGAGGAGTGTGGAAGGATGAGAGAATGCAGGCTGCAGCCCTATGAAGCAGGGGGAGGTTTTGCAGTTGGCCTGTGTGGGGATGTGGGAGACGACAGGAGCCTGGTGGGCAAGGGCTAGCTGGAGGGAGGGAGGGAGGGAAGCACGCACGGAGGAGAAAGAGCAAAGAGAAAAGAGAGAAAAAAAAAACAAAGGGGATCAAGAGAAAGAGCAGCAAAGAAAATGTGGCTGGCCAGCACGCCTTGAAGTGGGGAGAAAAGGCAAGGGCCAGCGCCTACGGCCATACTAGTCTGAAAACGCCCGATCTCGTCTGATCTCGGAAGTTAAGCAGACTCAGGCCTGGTTAGTACTTGGATGGGAGACCGCCTGGGAATACCAGGTGCAGTAGGCTTTTTCCGCCAGCAGGGGCTGCTCAAGTCACCCCTCTGCACTCGTGTTGGGCCACGCACGCAATGCAGCGACAGGTTATTTTTGCTGCCGCTGTGCCTGGCATCAGTCTCCTGCAGGCAGGAGACAGGGAGGGGAGGAGAGCGGAGCGCTGCCAAAATCAGCAAGAAAGAGGGAAAGAAAGGGATTGGGGCTGCACGCTGTCTGCGGCTGGCAGTCAGGAAAGGAGGACAATAGACAATAGGTGCAGGAGTTGGCCATTCTGCCCTTGGAGCCTGCACCACCATTCAATATGATCATGGCTGATCATCCTTAATCAGTATCCTGTTCCTGCCTTATCTCCATAAGCCTTGATTCCACTATCCTTGAGAGCTCTGTCCAACTCTTTCTTCAATGAATCCAGAGACTGGGCCTCCACTGCCCTCTGGGGCAGAGCATTCCACACAGCCACCACTCTCTGGGTGAAGACGTTTCTCCTCATCTCTGTCCTAAACGGTCTACCCCGTATTTTTAAGCTGTGTCCCCTGTTTCGGCACTCACGTTTCCTGCCGCCAGAGTGTCCAATCCTTTGATAATCTTATATGTCTCAACCAGATCCCCTCTCAGTCTTCTAAACTCAAGGGTACACAAGCCCAGTCGCTCCAGTCTTTCAGTGTAAGGTAATCCCGCCATTCCAGGAATTGACCTCGTCAACCTACGCTGCACTCCCTCAATAGCCAGAATGTCTCTCCTCAAATTTGGAGACCAGAACTGCACACAGTACTCCAGGTGTGGTCTCACCAGGGCCCTGTACACCTGCAGAAGAACCTCTTTGCTTCTGTACTCAATCCCTCTTGTTATGAAGGCCAGCATGCTATTAGCCTTCTTCACTACCTGCTGTACCTGCATGCTTACCTTCATTGAGCGGTGTACAAGAACCCCCAGATCTCTCTGTACTGTCCCTTGACCGAAATTGATTCCATTTAGGTAGTAATCTGCCTTCCTGTTCTTGCCACCAAAGTGGATAAGCATCCATTTATCCACATTAAAGTGCATCTGCCATGCATCTGACCACTCACCTAACTTGTCCAGGTCACCCGGTAATCTCCTAACATCCTCATCACATTTCACCCTGCCACCCAGCTCAGTATCATCAGCAAATTTGCTAATGTTATTGCTAATAGCATCTTCTATATCATGAACATATATTGTAAAAAGCTGCGGTCCCAGTACTGATCCCTGCGGTACCCCACTGGTCACTGCCTGCCATTCCGAAATGGAGGCGTGGAGGAGTGTGGAAGGATGAGAGAATGCAGGCTGCAGCCCTATGAAGCAGGGGGAGGTTTTGCAGTTGGCCTGTGTGGGGATGTGGGAGACGACAGGAGCCTGGTGGGCAAGGGCTAGCTGGAGGGAGGGAGGGAGGGAAGCACGCACGGAGGAGAAAGAGCAAAGAGAAAAGAGAGAAAAAAAAAACAAAGGGGATCAAGAGAAAGAGCAGCAAAGAAAATGTGGCTGGCCAGCACGCCTTGAAGTGGGGAGAAAAGGCAAGGGCCAGCGCCTACGGCCATACTAGTCTGAAAACGCCCGATCTCGTCTGATCTCGGAAGCTAAGCAGACTCAGGCCTGGTTAGTACTTGGATGGGAGACCGCCTGGGAATACCAGGTGCAGTAGGCTTTTTCCGCCAGCAGGGGCTGCTCAAGTCACCCCTCTGCACTCGTGTTGGGCCACGCACGCAATGCAGCGACAGGTTATTTTTGCTGCCGCTGTGCCTGGCATCAGGAGACAGGGAGGGGAGGAGAGCGGAGCGCTGCCAAAATCAGCAAGAAAGACGGAAAGAAAGGGATTGGGGCTGCACGCTGTCTGCGGCTGGCAGTCAGGAAAGGAGGACAATAGACAATAGGTGCAGGAGTTGGCCATTCTGCCCTTGGAGCCTGCACCACCATTCAATATGATCATGGCTGATCATCCTTAATCAGTATCCTGTTCCTGCCTTATCTCCATAAGCCTTGATTCCACTATCCTTGAGAGCTCTGTCCAACTCTTTCTTCAATGAATCCAGAGACTGGGCCTCCACTGCCCTCTGGGGCAGAGCATTCCACACAGCCACCACTCTCTGGGTGAAGACGTTTCTCCTCATCTCTGTCCTAAACGGTCTACCCCGTATTTTTAAGCTGTGTCCCCTGTTTCGGCACTCACGTTTCCTGCCGCCAGAGTGTCCAATCCTTTGATAATCTTATATGTCTCAACCAGATCCCCTCTCAGTCTTCTAAACTCAAGGGTACACAAGCCCAGTCGCTCCAGTCTTTCAGTGTAAGGTAATCCCGCCATTCCAGGAATTGACCTCGTCAACCTACGCTGCACTCCCTCAATAGCCAGAATGTCTCTCCTCAAATTTGGAGACCAGAACTGCACACAGTACTCCAGGTGTGGTCTCACCAGGGCCCTGTACACCTGCAGAAGAACCTCTTTGCTTCTGTACTCAATCCCTCTTGTTATGAAGGCCAGCATGCTATTAGCCTTCTTCACTACCTGCTGTACCTGCATGCTTACCTTCATTGAGCGGTGTACAAGAACCCCCAGATCTCTCTGTACTGTCCCTTGACCGAAATTGATTCCATTTAGGTAGTAATCTGCCTTCCTGTTCTTGCCACCAAAGTGGATAAGCATCCATTTATCCACATTAAAGTGCATCTGCCATGCATCTGACCACTCACCTAACTTGTCCAGGTCACCCGGTAATCTCCTAACATCCTCATCACATTTCACCCTGCCACCCAGCTCAGTATCATCAGCAAATTTGCTAATGTTATTGCTAATAGCATCTTCTATATCATGAACATATATTGTAAAAAGCTGCGGTCCCAGTACTGATCCCTGCGGTACCCCACTGGTCACTGCCTGCCATTCCGAAATGGAGGCGTGGAGGAGTGTGGAAGGATGAGAGAATGCAGGCTGCAGCCCTATGAAGCAGGGGGAGGTTTTGCAGTTGGCCTGTGTGGGGATGTGGGAGACGACAGGAGCCTGGTGGGCAAGGGCTAGCTGGAGGGAGGGAGGGAGGGAAGCACGCACGGAGGAGAAAGAGCAAAGAGAAAAGAGAGAAAAAAAAAACAAAGGGGATCAAGAGAAAGAGCAGCAAAGAAAATGTGGCTGGCCAGCACGCCTTGAAGTGGGGAGAAAAGGCAAGGGCCAGCGCCTACGGCCATACTAGTCTGAAAACGCCCGATCTCGTCTGATCTCGGAAGCTAAGCAGACTCAGGCCTGGTTAGTACTTGGATGGGAGACCGCCTGGGAATACCAGGTGCAGTAGGCTTTTTCCGCCAGCAGGGGCTGCTCAAGTCACCCCTCTGCACTCGTGTTGGGCCACGCACGCAATGCAGCGACAGGTTATTTTTGCTGCCGCTGTGCCTGGCATCAGGAGACAGGGAGGGGAGGAGAGCGGAGCGCTGCCAAAATCAGCAAGAAAGACGGAAAGAAAGGGATTGGGGCTGCACGCTGTCTGCGGCTGGCAGTCAGGAAAGGAGGACAATAGACAATAGGTGCAGGAGTTGGCCATTCTGCCCTTGGAGCCTGCACCACCATTCAATATGATCATGGCTGATCATCCTTAATCAGTATCCTGTTCCTGCCTTATCTCCATAAGCCTTGATTCCACTATCCTTGAGAGCTCTGTCCAACTCTTTCTTCAATGAATCCAGAGACTGGGCCTCCACTGCCCTCTGGGGCAGAGCATTCCACACAGCCACCACTCTCTGGGTGAAGACGTTTCTCCTCATCTCTGTCCTAAACGGTCTACCCCGTATTTTTAAGCTGTGTCCTCTGTTTCGGCACTCACGTTTCCTGCCGCCAGAGTGTCCAATCCTTTGATAAGCTTATATGTCTCAACCAGATCCCCTCTCAGTCTTCTAAACTCAAGGGTACACAAGCCCAGTCGCTCCAGTCTTTCAGTGTAAGGTAATCCCGCCATTCCAGGAATTGACCTCGTCAACCTACGCTGCACTCCCTCAATAGCCAGAATGTCTCTCCTCAAATTTGGAGACCAGAACTGCACACAGTACTCCAGGTGTGGTCTCACCAGGGCCCTGTACACCTGCAGAAGAACCTCTTTGCTTCTGTACTCAATCCCTCTTGTTATGAAGGCCAGCATGCTATTAGCCTTCTTCACTACCTGCTGTACCTGCATGCTTACCTTCATTGAGCGGTGTACAAGAACCCCCAGATCTCTCTGTACTGTCCCTTGACCGAAATTGATTCCATTTAGGTAGTAATCTGCCTTCCTGTTCTTGCCACCAAAGTGGATAAGCATCCATTTATCCACATTAAAGTGCATCTGCCATGCATCTGACCACTCACCTAACTTGTCCAGGTCACCCGGTAATCTCCTAACATCCTCATCACATTTCACCCTGCCACCCAGCTCAGTATCATCAGCAAATTTGCTAATGTTATTGCTAATAGCATCTTCTATATCATGAACATATATTGTAAAAAGCTGCGGTCCCAGTACTGATCCCTGCGGTACCCCACTGGTCACTGCCTGCCATTCCGAAATGGAGGCGTGGAGGAGTGTGGAAGGATGAGAGAATGCAGGCTGCAGCCCTATGAAGCAGGGGGAGGTTTTGCAGTTGGCCTGTGTGGGGATGTGGGAGACGACAGGAGCCTGGTGGGCAAGGGCTAGCTGGAGGGAGGGAGGGAGGGAAGCACGCACGGAGGAGAAAGAGCAAAGAGAAAAGAGAGAAAAAAAAAACAAAGGGGATCAAGAGAAAGAGCAGCAAAGAAAATGTGGCTGGCCAGCACGCCTTGAAGTGGGGAGAAAAGGCAAGGGCCAGTGCCTACGGCCATACTAGTCTGAAAACGCCCGATCTCGTCTGATCTCGGAAGCTAAGCAGACTCAGGCCTGGTTAGTACTTGGATGGGAGACCGCCTGGGAATACCAGGTGCAGTAGGCTTTTTCCGCCAGCAGGGGCTGCTCAAGTCACCCCTCTGCACTCGTGTTGGGCCACGCACGCAATGCAGCGACAGGTTATTTTTGCTGCCGCTGTGCCTGGCATCAGTCTCCTGCAGGCAGGAGACAGGGAGGGGAGGAGAGCGGAGCGCTGCCAAAATCAGCAAGAAAGACGGAAAGAAAGGGATTGGGGCTGCACGCTGTCTGCGGCTGGCAGTCAGGAAAGGAGGACAATAGACAATAGGTGCAGGAGTTGGCCATTCTGCCCTTGGAGCCTGCACCACCATTCAATATGATCATGGCTGATCATCCTTAATCAGTATCCTGTTCCTGCCTTATCTCCATAAGCCTTGATTCCACTATCCTTGAGAGCTCTGTCCAACTCTTTCTTCAATGAATCCAGAGACTGGGCCTCCACTGCCCTCTGGGGCAGAGCATTCCACACAGCCACCACTCTCTGGGTGAAGACGTTTCTCCTCATCTCTGTCCTAAACGGTCTACCCCGTATTTTTAAGCTGTGTCCCCTGTTTCGGCACTCACGTTTCCTGCCGCCAGAGTGTCCAATCCTTTGATAATCTTATATGTCTCAACCAGATCCCCTCTCAGTCTTCTAAACTCAAGGGTACACAAGCCCAGTCGCTCCAGTCTTTCAGTGTAAGGTAATCCCGCCATTCCAGGAATTGACCTCGTCAACCTACGCTGCACTCCCTCAATAGCCAGAATGTCTCTCCTCAAATTTGGAGACCAGAACTGCACACAGTACTCCAGGTGTGGTCTCACCAGGGCCCTGTACACCTGCAGAAGAACCTCTTTGCTTCTGTACTCAATCCCTCTTGTTATGAAGGCCAGCATGCTATTAGCCTTCTTCACTACCTGCTGTACCTGCATGCTTACCTTCATTGAGCGGTGTACAAGAACCCCCAGATCTCTCTGTACTGTCCCTTGACCGAAATTGATTCCATTTAGGTAGTAATCTGCCTTCCTGTTCTTGCCACCAAAGTGGATAAGCATCCATTTATCCACATTAAAGTGCATCTGCCATGCATCTGACCACTCACCTAACTTGTCCAGGTCACCCGGTAATCTCCTAACATCCTCATCACATTTCACCCTGCCACCCAGCTCAGTATCATCAGCAAATTTGCTAATGTTATTGCTAATAGCATCTTCTATATCATGAACATATATTGTAAAAAGCTGCGGTCCCAGTACTGATCCCTGCGGTACCCCACTGGTCACTGCCTGCCATTCCGAAATGGAGGCGTGGAGGAGTGTGGAAGGATGAGAGAATGCAGGCTGCAGCCCTATGAAGCAGGGGGAGGTCTTGCAGTTGGCCTGTGTGGGGATGTGGGAGACGACAGGAGCCTGGTGGGCAAGGGCTAGCTGGAGGGAGGGAGGGAGGGAAGCACGCACGGAGGAGAAAGAGCAAAGAGAAAAGAGAGAAAAAAAAAACAAAGGGGATCAAGAGAAAGAGCAGCAAAGAAAATGTGGCTGGCCAGCACGCCTTGAAGTGGGGAGAAAAGGCAAGGGCCAGCGCCTACGGCCATACTAGTCTGAAAACGCCCGATCTCGTCTGATCTCGGAAGCTAAGCAGACTCAGGCCTGGTTAGTACTTGGATGGGAGACCGCCTGGGAATACCAGGTGCAGTAGGCTTTTTCCGCCAGCAGGGGCTGCTCAAGTCACCCCTCTGCACTCGTGTTGGGCCACGCACGCAATGCAGCGACAGGTTATTTTTGCTGCCGCTGTGCCTGGCATCAGGAGACAGGGAGGGGAGGAGAGCGGAGCGCTGCCAAAATCAGCAAGAAAGACGGAAAGAAAGGGATTGGGGCTGCACGCTGTCTGCGGCTGGCAGTCAGGAAAGGAGGACAATAGACAATAGGTGCAGGAGTTGGCCATTCTGCCCTTGGAGCCTGCACCACCATTCAATATGATCATGGCTGATCATCCTTAATCAGTATCCTGTTCCTGCCTTATCTCCATAAGCCTTGATTCCACTATCCTTGAGAGCTCTGTCCAACTCTTTCTTCAATGAATCCAGAGACTGGGCCTCCACTGCCCTCTGGGGCAGAGCATTCCACACAGCCACCACTCTCTGGGTGAAGACGTTTCTCCTCATCTCTGTCCTAAACGGTCTACCCCGTATTTTTAAGCTGTGTCCCCTGTTTCGGCACTCACGTTTCCTGCCGCCAGAGTGTCCAATCCTTTGATAATCTTATATGTCTCAACCAGATCCCCTCTCAGTCTTCTAAACTCAAGGGTACACAAGCCCAGTCGCTCCAGTCTTTCAGTGTAAGGTAATCCCGCCATTCCAGGAATTGACCTCGTCAACCTACGCTGCACTCCCTCAATAGCCAGAATGTCTCTCCTCAAATTTGGAGACCAGAACTGCACACAGTACTCCAGGTGTGGTCTCACCAGGGCCCTGTACACCTGCAGAAGAACCTCTTTGCTTCTGTACTCAATCCCTCTTGTTATGAAGGCCAGCATGCTATTAGCCTTCTTCACTACCTGCTGTACCTGCATGCTTACCTTCATTGAGCGGTGTACAAGAACCCCCAGATCTCTCTGTACTGTCCCTTGACCGAAATTGATTCCATTTAGGTAGTAATCTGCCTTCCTGTTCTTGCCACCAAAGTGGATAAGCATCCATTTATCCACATTAAAGTGCATCTGCCATGCATCTGACCACTCACCTAACTTGTCCAGGTCACCCGGTAATCTCCTAACATCCTCATCACATTTCACCCTGCCACCCAGCTCAGTATCATCAGCAAATTTGCTAATGTTATTGCTAATAGCATCTTCTATATCATGAACATATATTGTAAAAAGCTGCGGTCCCAGTACTGATCCCTGCGGTACCCCACTGGTCACTGCCTGCCATTCCGAAATGGAGGCGTGGAGGAGTGTGGAAGGATGAGAGAATGCAGGCTGCAGCCCTATGAAGCAGGGGGAGGTTTTGCAGTTGGCCTGTGTGGGGATGTGGGAGACGACAGGAGCCTGGTGGGCAAGGGCTAGCTGGAGGGAGGGAGGGAGGGAGGGAAGCACGCACGGAGGAGAAAGAGCAAAGAGAAAAGAGAGAAAAAAAAAACAAAGGGGATCAAGAGAAAGAGCAGCAAAGAAAATGTGGCTGGCCAGCACGCCTTGAAGTGGGGAGAAAAGGCAGGGGCCAGCGCCTACGGCCATACTAGTCTGAAAACGCCCGATCTCGTCTGATCTCGGAAGCTAAGCAGACTCAGGCCTGGTTAGTACTTGGATGGGAGACCGCCTGGGAATACCAGGTGCAGTAGGCTTTTTCCGCCAGCAGGGGCTGCTCAAGTCACCCCTCTGCACTCGTGTTGGGCCACGCACGCAATGCAGCGACAGGTTATTTTTGCTGCCGCTGTGCCTGGCATCAGGAGACAGGGAGGGGAGGAGAGCGGAGCGCTGCCAAAATCAGCAAGAAAGACGGAAAGAAAGGGATTGGGGCTGCACGCTGTCTGCGGCTGGCAGTCAGGAAAGGAGGACAATAGACAATAGGTGCAGGAGTTGGCCATTCTGCCCTTGGAGCCTGCACCACCATTCAATATGATCATGGCTGATCATCCTTAATCAGTATCCTGTTCCTGCCTTATCTCCATAAGCCTTGATTCCACTATCCTTGAGAGCTCTGTCCAACTCTTTCTTCAATGAATCCAGAGACTGGGCCTCCACTGCCCTCTGGGGCAGAGCATTCCACACAGCCACCACTCTCTGGGTGAAGACGTTTCTCCTCATCTCTGTCCTAAACGGTCTACCCCGTATTTTTAAGCTGTGTCCTCTGTTTCGGCACTCACGTTTCCTGCCGCCAGAGTGTCCAATCCTTTGATAATCTTATATGTCTCAACCAGATCCCCTCTCAGTCTTCTAAACTCAAGGGTACACAAGCCCAGTCGCTCCAGTCTTTCAGTGTAAGGTAATCCCGCCATTCCAGGAATTGACCTCGTCAACCTACGCTGCACTCCCTCAATAGCCAGAATGTCTCTCCTCAAATTTGGAGACCAGAACTGCACACAGTACTCCAGGTGTGGTCTCACCAGGGCCCTGTACACCTGCAGAAGAACCTCTTTGCTTCTGTACTCAATCCCTCTTGTTATGAAGGCCAGCATGCTATTAGCCTTCTTCACTACCTGCTGTACCTGCATGCTTACCTTCATTGAGCGGTGTACAAGAACCCCCAGATCTCTCTGTACTGTCCCTTGACCGAAATTGATTCCATTTAGGTAGTAATCTGCCTTCCTGTTCTTGCCACCAAAGTGGATAAGCATCCATTTATCCACATTAAAGTGCATCTGCCATGCATCTGACCACTCACCTAACTTGTCCAGGTCACCCGGTAATCTCCTAACATCCTCATCACATTTCACCCTGCCACCCAGCTCAGTATCATCAGCAAATTTGCTAATGTTATTGCTAATAGCATCTTCTATATCATGAACATATATTGTAAAAAGCTGCGGTCCCAGTACTGATCCCTGCGGTACCCCACTGGTCACTGCCTGCCATTCCGAAATGGAGGCGTGGAGGAGTGTGGAAGGATGAGAGAATGCAGGCTGCAGCCCTATGAAGCAGGGGGAGGTTTTGCAGTTGGCCTGTGTGGGGATGTGGGAGACGACAGGAGCCTGGTGGGCAAGGGCTAGCTGGAGGGAGGGAGGGAGGGAAGCACGCACGGAGGAGAAAGAGCAAAGAGAAAAGAGAGAAAAAAAAAACAAAGGGGATCAAGAGAAAGAGCAGCAAAGAAAATGTGGCTGGCCAGCACGCCTTGAAGTGGGGAGAAAAGGCAAGGGCCAGTGCCTACGGCCATACTAGTCTGAAAACGCCCGATCTCGTCTGATCTCGGAAGCTAAGCAGACTCAGGCCTGGTTAGTACTTGGATGGGAGACCGCCTGGGAATACCAGGTGCAGTAGGCTTTTTCCGCCAGCAGGGGCTGCTCAAGTCACCCCTCTGCACTCGTGTTGGGCCACGCACGCAATGCAGCGACAGGTTATTTTTGCTGCCGCTGTGCCTGGCATCAGTCTCCTGCAGGCAGGAGACAGGGAGGGGAGGAGAGCGGAGCGCTGCCAAAATCAGCAAGAAAGACGGAAAGAAAGGGATTGGGGCTGCACGCTGTCTGCGGCTGGCAGTCAGGAAAGGAGGACAATAGACAATAGGTGCAGGAGTTGGCCATTCTGCCCTTGGAGCCTGCACCACCATTCAATATGATCATGGCTGATCATCCTTAATCAGTATCCTGTTCCTGCCTTATCTCCATAAGCCTTGATTCCACTATCCTTGAGAGCTCTGTCCAACTATTTCTTCAATGAATCCAGAGACTGGGCCTCCACTGCCCTCTGGGGCAGAGCATTCCACACAGCCACCACTCTCTGGGTGAAGACGTTTCTCCTCATCTCTGTCCTAAACGGTCTACCCCGTATTTTTAAGCTGTGTCCCCTGTTTCGGCACTCACGTTTCCTGCCGCCAGAGTGTCCAATCCTTTGATAATCTTATATGTCTCAACCAGATCCCCTCTCAGTCTTCTAAACTCAAGGGTACACAAGCCCAGTCGCTCCAGTCTTTCAGTGTAAGGTAATCCCGCCATTCCAGGAATTGACCTCGTCAACCTACGCTGCACTCCCTCAATAGCCAGAATGTCTCTCCTCAAATTTGGAGACCAGAACTGCACACAGTACTCCAGGTGTGGTCTCACCAGGGCCCTGTACACCTGCAGAAGAACCTCTTTGCTTCTGTACTCAATCCCTCTTGTTATGAAGGCCAGCATGCTATTAGCCTTCTTCACTACCTGCTGTACCTGCATGCTTACCTTCATTGAGCGGTGTACAAGAACCCCCAGATCTCTCTGTACTGTCCCTTGACCGAAATTGATTCCATTTAGGTAGTAATCTGCCTTCCTGTTCTTGCCACCAAAGTGGATAAGCATCCATTTATCCACATTAAAGTGCATCTGCCATGCATCTGACCACTCACCTAACTTGTCCAGGTCACCCGGTAATCTCCTAACATCCTCATCACATTTCACCCTGCCACCCAGCTCAGTATCATCAGCAAATTTGCTAATGTTATTGCTAATAGCATCTTCTATATCATGAACATATATTGTAAAAAGCTGCGGTCCCAGTACTGATCCCTGCGGTACCCCACTGGTCACTGCCTGCCATTCCGAAATGGAGGCGTGGAGGAGTGTGGAAGGATGAGAGAATGCAGGCTGCAGCCCTATGAAGCAGGGGGAGGTCTTGCAGTTGGCCTGTGTGGGGATGTGGGAGACGACAGGAGCCTGGTGGGCAAGGGCTAGCTGGAGGGAGGGAGGGAGGGAAGCACGCACGGAGGAGAAAGAGCAAAGAGAAAAGAGAGAAAAAAAAAACAAAGGGGATCAAGAGAAAGAGCAGCAAAGAAAATGTGGCTGGCCAGCACGCCTTGAAGTGGGGAGAAAAGGCAAGGGCCAGCGCCTACGGCCATACTAGTCTGAAAACACCCGATCTCGTCTGATCTCGGAAGCTAAGCAGACTCAGGCCTGGTTAGTACTTGGATGGGAGACCGCCTGGGAATACCAGGTGCAGTAGGCTTTTTCCGCCAGCAGGGGCTGCTCAAGTCACCCCTCTGCACTCGTGTTGGGCCACGCACGCAATGCAGCGACAGGTTATTTTTGCTGCCGCTGTGCCTGGCATCAGGAGACAGGGAGGGGAGGAGAGCGGAGCGCTGCCAAAATCAGCAAGAAAGACGGAAAGAAAGGGATTGGGGCTGCACGCTGTCTGCGGCTGGCAGTCAGGAAAGGAGGACAATAGACAATAGGTGCAGGAGTTGGCCATTCTGCCCTTGGAGCCTGCACCACCATTCAATATGATCATGGCTGATCATCCTTAATCAGTATCCTGTTCCTGCCTTATCTCCATAAGCCTTGATTCCACTATCCTTGAGAGCTCTGTCCAACTCTTTCTTCAATGAATCCAGAGACTGGGCCTCCACTGCCCTCTGGGGCAGAGCATTCCACACAGCCACCACTCTCTGGGTGAAGACGTTTCTCCTCATCTCTGTCCTAAACGGTCTACCCCGTATTTTTAAGCTGTGTCCCCTGTTTCGGCACTCACGTTTCCTGCCGCCAGAGTGTCCAATCCTTTGATAATCTTATATGTCTCAACCAGATCCCCTCTCAGTCTTCTAAACTCAAGGGTACACAAGCCCAGTCGCTCCAGTCTTTCAGTGTAAGGTAATCCCGCCATTCCAGGAATTGACCTCGTCAACCTACGCTGCACTCCCTCAATAGCCAGAATGTCTCTCCTCAAATTTGGAGACCAGAACTGCACACAGTACTCCAGGTGTGGTCTCACCAGGGCCCTGTACACCTGCAGAAGAACCTCTTTGCTTCTGTACTCAATCCCTCTTGTTATGAAGGCCAGCATGCTATTAGCCTTCTTCACTACCTGCTGTACCTGCATGCTTACCTTCATTGAGCGGTGTACAAGAACCCCCAGATCTCTCTGTACTGTCCCTTGACCGAAATTGATTCCATTTAGGTAGTAATCTGCCTTCCTGTTCTTGCCACCAAAGTGGATAAGCATCCATTTATCCACATTAAAGTGCATCTGCCATGCATCTGACCACTCACCTAACTTGTCCAGGTCACCCGGTAATCTCCTAACATCCTCATCACATTTCACCCTGCCACCCAGCTCAGTATCATCAGCAAATTTGCTAATGTTATTGCTAATAGCATCTTCTATATCATGAACATATATTGTAAAAAGCTGCGGTCCCAGTACTGATCCCTGCGGTACCCCACTGGTCACTGCCTGCCATTCCGAAATGGAGGCGTGGAGGAGTGTGGAAGGATGAGAGAATGCAGGCTGCAGCCCTATGAAGCAGGGGGAGGTTTTGCAGTTGGCCTGTGTGGGGATGTGGGAGACGACAGGAGCCTGGTGGGCAAGGGCTAGCTGGAGGGAGGGAGGGAGGGAAGCACGCACGGAGGAGAAAGAGCAAAGAGAAAAGAGAGAAAAAAAAAACAAAGGGGATCAAGAGAAAGAGCAGCAAAGAAAATGTGGCTGGCCAGCACGCCTTGAAGTGGGGAGAAAAGGCAAGGGCCAGTGCCTACGGCCATACTAGTCTGAAAACGCCCGATCTCGTCTGATCTCGGAAGCTAAGCAGACTCAGGCCTGGTTAGTACTTGGATGGGAGACCGCCTGGGAATACCAGGTGCAGTAGGCTTTTTCCGCCAGCAGGGGCTGCTCAAGTCACCCCTCTGCACTCGTGTTGGGCCACGCACGCAATGCAGCGACAGGTTATTTTTGCTGCCGCTGTGCCTGGCATCAGTCTCCTGCAGGCAGGAGACAGGGAGGGGAGGAGAGCGGAGCGCTGCCAAAATCAGCAAGAAAGACGGAAAGAAAGGGATTGGGGCTGCACGCTGTCTGCGGCTGGCAGTCAGGAAAGGAGGACAATAGACAATAGGTGCAGGAGTTGGCCATTCTGCCCTTGGAGCCTGCACCACCATTCAATATGATCATGGCTGATCATCCTTAATCAGTATCCTGTTCCTGCCTTATCTCCATAAGCCTTGATTCCACTATCCTTGAGAGCTCTGTCCAACTATTTCTTCAATGAATCCAGAGACTGGGCCTCCACTGCCCTCTGGGGCAGAGCATTCCACACAGCCACCACTCTCTGGGTGAAGACGTTTCTCCTCATCTCTGTCCTAAACGGTCTACCCCGTATTTTTAAGCTGTGTCCCCTGTTTCGGCACTCACGTTTCCTGCCGCCAGAGTGTCCAATCCTTTGATAATCTTATATGTCTCAACCAGATCCCCTCTCAGTCTTCTAAACTCAAGGGTACACAAGCCCAGTCGCTCCAGTCTTTCAGTGTAAGGTAATCCCGCCATTCCAGGAATTGACCTCGTCAACCTACGCTGCACTCCCTCAATAGCCAGAATGTCTCTCCTCAAATTTGGAGACCAGAACTGCACACAGTACTCCAGGTGTGGTCTCACCAGGGCCCTGTACACCTGCAGAAGAACCTCTTTGCTTCTGTACTCAATCCCTCTTGTTATGAAGGCCAGCATGCTATTAGCCTTCTTCACTACCTGCTGTACCTGCATGCTTACCTTCATTGAGCGGTGTACAAGAACCCCCAGATCTCTCTGTACTGTCCCTTGACCGAAATTGATTCCATTTAGGTAGTAATCTGCCTTCCTGTTCTTGCCACCAAAGTGGATAAGCATCCATTTATCCACATTAAAGTGCATCTGCCATGCATCTGACCACTCACCTAACTTGTCCAGGTCACCCGGTAATCTCCTAACATCCTCATCACATTTCACCCTGCCACCCAGCTCAGTATCATCAGCAAATTTGCTAATGTTATTGCTAATAGCATCTTCTATATCATGAACATATATTGTAAAAAGCTGCGGTCCCAGTACTGATCCCTGCGGTACCCCACTGGTCACTGCCTGCCATTCCGAAATGGAGGCGTGGAGGAGTGTGGAAGGATGAGAGAATGCAGGCTGCAGCCCTATGAAGCAGGGGGAGGTCTTGCAGTTGGCCTGTGTGGGGATGTGGGAGACGACAGGAGCCTGGTGGGCAAGGGCTAGCTGGAGGGAGGGAGGGAGGGAAGCACGCACGGAGGAGAAAGAGCAAAGAGAAAAGAGAGAAAAAAAAAACAAAGGGGATCAAGAGAAAGAGCAGCAAAGAAAATGTGGCTGGCCAGCACGCCTTGAAGTGGGGAGAAAAGGCAAGGGCCAGCGCCTACGGCCATACTAGTCTGAAAACGCCCGATCTCGTCTGATCTCGGAAGCTAAGCAGACTCAGGCCTGGTTAGTACTTGGATGGGAGACCGCCTGGGAATACCAGGTGCAGTAGGCTTTTTCCGCCAGCAGGGGCTGCTCAAGTCACCCCTCTGCACTCGTGTTGGGCCACGCACGCAATGCAGCGACAGGTTATTTTTGCTGCCGCTGTGCCTGGCATCAGGAGACAGGGAGGGGAGGAGAGCGGAGCGCTGCCAAAATCAGCAAGAAAGACGGAAAGAAAGGGATTGGGGCTGCACGCTGTCTGCGGCTGGCAGTCAGGAAAGGAGGACAATAGACAATAGGTGCAGGAGTTGGCCATTCTGCCCTTGGAGCCTGCACCACCATTCAATATGATCATGGCTGATCATCCTTAATCAGTATCCTGTTCCTGCCTTATCTCCATAAGCCTTGATTCCACTATCCTTGAGAGCTCTGTCCAACTCTTTCTTCAATGAATCCAGAGACTGGGCCTCCACTGCCCTCTGGGGCAGAGCATTCCACACAGCCACCACTCTCTGGGTGAAGACGTTTCTCCTCATCTCTGTCCTAAACGGTCTACCCCGTATTTTTAAGCTGTGTCCCCTGTTTCGGCACTCACGTTTCCTGCCGCCAGAGTGTCCAATCCTTTGATAATCTTATATGTCTCAACCAGATCCCCTCTCAGTCTTCTAAACTCAAGGGTACACAAGCCCAGTCGCTCCAGTCTTTCAGTGTAAGGTAATCCCGCCATTCCAGGAATTGACCTCGTCAACCTACGCTGCACTCCCTCAATAGCCAGAATGTCTCTCCTCAAATTTGGAGACCAGAACTGCACACAGTACTCCAGGTGTGGTCTCACCAGGGCCCTGTACACCTGCAGAAGAACCTCTTTGCTTCTGTACTCAATCCCTCTTGTTATGAAGGCCAGCATGCTATTAGCCTTCTTCACTACCTGCTGTACCTGCATGCTTACCTTCATTGAGCGGTGTACAAGAACCCCCAGATCTCTCTGTACTGTCCCTTGACCGAAATTGATTCCATTTAGGTAGTAATCTGCCTTCCTGTTCTTGCCACCAAAGTGGATAAGCATCCATTTATCCACATTAAAGTGCATCTGCCATGCATCTGACCACTCACCTAACTTGTCCAGGTCACCCGGTAATCTCCTAACATCCTCATCACATTTCACCCTGCCACCCAGCTCAGTATCATCAGCAAATTTGCTAATGTTATTGCTAATAGCATCTTCTATATCATGAACATATATTGTAAAAAGCTGCGGTCCCAGTACTGATCCCTGCGGTACCCCACTGGTCACTGCCTGCCATTCCGAAATGGAGGCGTGGAGGAGTGTGGAAGGATGAGAGAATGCAGGCTGCAGCCCTATGAAGCAGGGGGAGGTTTTGCAGTTGGCCTGTGTGGGGATGTGGGAGACGACAGGAGCCTGGTGGGCAAGGGCTAGCTGGAGGGAGGGAGGGAGGGAAGCACGCACGGAGGAGAAAGAGCAAAGAGAAAAGAGAGAAAAAAAAAACAAAGGGGATCAAGAGAAAGAGCAGCAAAGAAAATGTGGCTGGCCAGCACGCCTTGAAGTGGGGAGAAAAGGCAAGGGCCAGCGCCTACGGCCATACTAGTCTGAAAACGCCCGATCTCGTCTGATCTCGGAAGCTAAGCAGACTCAGGCCTGGTTAGTACTTGGATGGGAGACCGCCTGGGAATACCAGGTGCAGTAGGCTTTTTCCGCCAGCAGGGGCTGCTCAAGTCACCCCTCTGCACTCGTGTTGGGCCACGCACGCAATGCAGCGACAGGTTATTTTTGCTGCCGCTGTGCCTGGCATCAGGAGACAGGGAGGGGAGGAGAGCGGAGCGCTGCCAAAATCAGCAAGAAAGACGGAAAGAAAGGGATTGGGGCTGCACGCTGTCTGCGGCTGGCAGTCAGGAAAGGAGGACAATAGACAATAGGTGCAGGAGTTGGCCATTCTGCCCTTGGAGCCTGCACCACCATTCAATATGATCATGGCTGATCATCCTTAATCAGTATCCTGTTCCTGCCTTATCTCCATAAGCCTTGATTCCACTATCCTTGAGAGCTCTGTCCAACTCTTTCTTCAATGAATCCAGAGACTGGGCCTCCACTGCCCTCTGGGGCAGAGCATTCCACACAGCCACCACTCTCTGGGTGAAGACGTTTCTCCTCATCTCTGTCCTAAACGGTCTACCCCGTATTTTTAAGCTGTGTCCTCTGTTTCGGCACTCACGTTTCCTGCCGCCAGAGTGTCCAATCCTTTGATAATCTTATATGTCTCAACCAGATCCCCTCTCAGTCTTCTAAACTCAAGGGTACACAAGCCCAGTCGCTCCAGTCTTTCAGTGTAAGGTAATCCCGCCATTCCAGGAATTGACCTCGTCAACCTACGCTGCACTCCCTCAATAGCCAGAATGTCTCTCCTCAAATTTGGAGACCAGAACTGCACACAGTACTCCAGGTGTGGTCTCACCAGGGCCCTGTACACCTGCAGAAGAACCTCTTTGCTTCTGTACTCAATCCCTCTTGTTATGAAGGCCAGCATGCTATTAGCCTTCTTCACTACCTGCTGTACCTGCATGCTTACCTTCATTGAGCGGTGTACAAGAACCCCCAGATCTCTCTGTACTGTCCCTTGACCGAAATTGATTCCATTTAGGTAGTAATCTGCCTTCCTGTTCTTGCCACCAAAGTGGATAAGCATCCATTTATCCACATTAAAGTGCATCTGCCATGCATCTGACCACTCACCTAACTTGTCCAGGTCACCCGGTAATCTCCTAACATCCTCATCACATTTCACCCTGCCACCCAGCTCAGTATCATCAGCAAATTTGCTAATGTTATTGCTAATAGCATCTTCTATATCATGAACATATATTGTAAAAAGCTGCGGTCCCAGTACTGATCCCTGCGGTACCCCACTGGTCACTGCCTGCCATTCCGAAATGGAGGCGTGGAGGAGTGTGGAAGGATGAGAGAATGCAGGCTGCAGCCCTATGAAGCAGGGGGAGGTTTTGCAGTTGGCCTGTGTGGGGATGTGGGAGACGACAGGAGCCTGGTGGGCAAGGGCTAGCTGGAGGGAGGGAGGGAGGGAAGCACGCACGGAGGAGAAAGAGCAAAGAGAAAAGAGAGAAAAAAAAAACAAAGGGGATCAAGAGAAAGAGCAGCAAAGAAAATGTGGCTGGCCAGCACGCCTTGAAGTGGGGAGAAAAGGCAAGGGCCAGTGCCTACGGCCATACTAGTCTGAAAACGCCCGATCTGGTCTGATCTCGGAAGCTAAGCAGACTCAGGCCTGGTTAGTACTTGGATGGGAGACCGCCTGGGAATACCAGGTGCAGTAGGCTTTTTCCGCCAGCAGGGGCTGCTCAAGTCACCCCTCTGCACTCGTGTTGGGCCACGCACGCAATGCAGCGACAGGTTATTTTTGCTGCCGCTGTGCCTGGCATCAGTCTCCTGCAGGCAGGAGACAGGGAGGGGAGGAGAGCGGAGCGCTGCCAAAATCAGCAAGAAAGACGGAAAGAAAGGGATTGGGGCTGCACGCTGTCTGCGGCTGGCAGTCAGGAAAGGAGGACAATAGACAATAGGTGCAGGAGTTGGCCATTCTGCCCTTGGAGCCTGCACCACCATTCAATATGATCATGGCTGATCATCCTTAATCAGTATCCTGTTCCTGCCTTATCTCCATAAGCCTTGATTCCACTATCCTTGAGAGCTCTGTCCAACTCTTTCTTCAATGAATCCAGAGACTGGGCCTCCACTGCCCTCTGGGGCAGAGCATTCCACACAGCCACCACTCTCTGGGTGAAGACGTTTCTCCTCATCTCTGTCCTAAACGGTCTACCCCGTATTTTTAAGCTGTGTCCCCTGTTTCGGCACTCACGTTTCCTGCCGCCAGAGTGTCCAATCCTTTGATAATCTTATATGTCTCAACCAGATCCCCTCTCAGTCTTCTAAACTCAAGGGTACACAAGCCCAGTCGCTCCAGTCTTTCAGTGTAAGGTAATCCCGCCATTCCAGGAATTGACCTCGTCAACCTACGCTGCACTCCCTCAATAGCCAGAATGTCTCTCCTCAAATTTGGAGACCAGAACTGCACACAGTACTCCAGGTGTGGTCTCACCAGGGCCCTGTACACCTGCAGAAGAACCTCTTTGCTTCTGTACTCAATCCCTCTTGTTATGAAGGCCAGCATGCTATTAGCCTTCTTCACTACCTGCTGTACCTGCATGCTTACCTTCATTGAGCGGTGTACAAGAACCCCCAGATCTCTCTGTACTGTCCCTTGACCGAAATTGATTCCATTTAGGTAGTAATCTGCCTTCCTGTTCTTGCCACCAAAGTGGATAAGCATCCATTTATCCACATTAAAGTGCATCTGCCATGCATCTGACCACTCACCTAACTTGTCCAGGTCACCCGGTAATCTCCTAACATCCTCATCACATTTCACCCTGCCACCCAGCTCAGTATCATCAGCAAATTTGCTAATGTTATTGCTAATAGCATCTTCTATATCATGAACATATATTGTAAAAAGCTGCGGTCCCAGTACTGATCCCTGCGGTACCCCACTGGTCACTGCCTGCCATTCCGAAATGGAGGCGTGGAGGAGTGTGGAAGGATGAGAGAATGCAGGCTGCAGCCCTATGAAGCAGGGGGAGGTTTTGCAGTTGGCCTGTGTGGGGATGTGGGAGACGACAGGAGCCTGGTGGGCAAGGGCTAGCTGGAGGGAGGGAGGGAGGGAAGCACGCACGGAGGAGAAAGAGCAAAGAGAAAAGAGAGAAAAAAAAAACAAAGGGGATCAAGAGAAAGAGCAGCAAAGAAAATGTGGCTGGCCAGCACGCCTTGAAGTGGGGAGAAAAGGCAAGGGCCAGCGCCTACGGCCATACTAGTCTGAAAATGTCTGATCTCGGAAGCTAAGCAGACTCAGGCCTGGTTAGTACTTGGATGGGAGACCGCCTGGGAATACCAGGTGCAGTAGGCTTTTTCCGCCAGCAGGGGCTGCTCAAGTCACCCCTCTGCACTCGTGTTGGGCCACGCACGCAATGCAGCGACAGGTTATTTTTGCTGCCGCTGTGCCTGGCATCAGGAGACAGGGAGGGGAGGAGAGCGGAGCGCTGCCAAAATCAGCAAGAAAGACGGAAAGAAAGGGATTGGGGCTGCACGCTGTCTGCGGCTGGCAGTCAGGAAAGGAGGACAATAGACAATAGGTGCAGGAGTTGGCCATTCTGCCCTTGGAGCCTGCACCACCATTCAATATGATCATGGCTGATCATCCTTAATCAGTATCCTGTTCCTGCCTTATCTCCATAAGCCTTGATTCCACTATCCTTGAGAGCTCTGTCCAACTCTTTCTTCAATGAATCCAGAGACTGGGCCTCCACTGCCCTCTGGGGCAGAGCATTCCACACAGCCACCACTCTCTGGGTGAAGACGTTTCTCCTCATCTCTGTCCTAAACGGTCTACCCCGTATTTTTAAGCTGTGTCCTCTGTTTCGGCACTCACGTTTCCTGCCGCCAGAGTGTCCAATCCTTTGATAATCTTATATGTCTCAACCAGATCCCCTCTCAGTCTTCTAAACTCAAGGGTACACAAGCCCAGTCGCTCCAGTCTTTCAGTGTAAGGTAATCCCGCCATTCCAGGAATTGACCTCGTCAACCTACGCTGCACTCCCTCAATAGCCAGAATGTCTCTCCTCAAATTTGGAGACCAGAACTGCACACAGTACTCCAGGTGTGGTCTCACCAGGGCCCTGTACACCTGCAGAAGAACCTCTTTGCTTCTGTACTCAATCCCTCTTGTTATGAAGGCCAGCATGCTATTAGCCTTCTTCACTACCTGCTGTACCTGCATGCTTACCTTCATTGAGCGGTGTACAAGAACCCCCAGATCTCTCTGTACTGTCCCTTGACCGAAATTGATTCCATTTAGGTAGTAATCTGCCTTCCTGTTCTTGCCACCAAAGTGGATAAGCATCCATTTATCCACATTAAAGTGCATCTGCCATGCATCTGACCACTCACCTAACTTGTCCAGGTCACCCGGTAATCTCCTAACATCCTCATCACATTTCACCCTGCCACCCAGCTCAGTATCATCAGCAAATTTGCTAATGTTATTGCTAATAGCATCTTCTATATCATGAACATATATTGTAAAAAGCTGCGGTCCCAGTACTGATCCCTGCGGTACCCCACTGGTCACTGCCTGCCATTCCGAAATGGAGGCGTGGAGGAGTGTGGAAGGATGAGAGAATGCAGGCTGCAGCCCTATGAAGCAGGGGGAGGTTTTGCAGTTGGCCTGTGTGGGGATGTGGGAGACGACAGGAGCCTGGTGGGCAAGGGCTAGCTGGAGGGAGGGAGGGAGGGAAGCACGCACGGAGGAGAAAGAGCAAAGAGAAAAGAGAGAAAAAAAAAACAAAGGGGATCAAGAGAAAGAGCAGCAAAGAAAATGTGGCTGGCCAGCACGCCTTGAAGTGGGGAGAAAAGGCAAGGGCCAGCGCCTACGGCCATACTAGTCTGAAAACGCCCGATCTCGTCTGATCTCGGAAGCTAAGCAGACTCAGGCCTGGTTAGTACTTGGATGGGAGACCGCCTGGGAATACCAGGTGCAGTAGGCTTTTTCCGCCAGCAGGGGCTGCTCAAGTCACCCCTCTGCACTCGTGTTGGGCCACGCACGCAATGCAGCGACAGGTTATTTTTGCTGCCGCTGTGCCTGGCATCAGGAGACAGGGAGGGGAGGAGAGCGGAGCGCTGCCAAAATCAGCAAGAAAGACGGAAAGAAAGGGATTGGGGCTGCACGCTGTCTGCGGCTGGCAGTCAGGAAAGGAGGACAATAGACAATAGGTGCAGGAGTTGGCCATTCTGCCCTTGGAGCCTGCACCACCATTCAATATGATCATGGCTGATCATCCTTAATCAGTATCCTGTTCCTGCCTTATCTCCATAAGCCTTGATTCCACTATCCTTGAGAGCTCTGTCCAACTCTTTCTTCAATGAATCCAGAGACTGGGCCTCCACTGCCCTCTGGGGCAGAGCATTCCACACAGCCACCACTCTCTGGGTGAAGACGTTTCTCCTCATCTCTGTCCTAAACGGTCTACCCCGTATTTTTAAGCTGTGTCCTCTGTTTCGGCACTCACGTTTCCTGCCGCCAGAGTGTCCAATCCTTTGATAATCTTATATGTCTCAACCAGATCCCCTCTCAGTCTTCTAAACTCAAGGGTACACAAGCCCAGTCGCTCCAGTCTTTCAGTGTAAGGTAATCCCGCCATTCCAGGAATTGACCTCGTCAACCTACGCTGCACTCCCTCAATAGCCAGAATGTCTCTCCTCAAATTTGGAGACCAGAACTGCACACAGTACTCCAGGTGTGGTCTCACCAGGGCCCTGTACACCTGCAGAAGAACCTCTTTGCTTCTGTACTCAATCCCTCTTGTTATGAAGGCCAGCATGCTATTAGCCTTCTTCACTACCTGCTGTACCTGCATGCTTACCTTCATTGAGCGGTGTACAAGAACCCCCAGATCTCTCTGTACTGTCCCTTGACCGAAATTGATTCCATTTAGGTAGTAATCTGCCTTCCTGTTCTTGCCACCAAAGTGGATAAGCATCCATTTATCCACATTAAAGTGCATCTGCCATGCATCTGACCACTCACCTAACTTGTCCAGGTCACCCGGTAATCTCCTAACATCCTCATCACATTTCACCCTGCCACCCAGCTCAGTATCATCAGCAAATTTGCTAATGTTATTGCTAATAGCATCTTCTATATCATGAACATATATTGTAAAAAGCTGCGGTCCCAGTACTGATCCCTGCGGTACCCCACTGGTCACTGCCTGCCATTCCGAAATGGAGGCGTGGAGGAGTGTGGAAGGATGAGAGAATGCAGGCTGCAGCCCTATGAAGCAGGGGGAGGTTTTGCAGTTGGCCTGTGTGGGGATGTGGGAGACGACAGGAGCCTGGTGGGCAAGGGCTAGCTGGAGGGAGGGAGGGAGGGAGGGAAGCACGCACGGAGGAGAAAGAGCAAAGAGAAAAGAGAGAAAAAAAAAACAAAGGGGATCAAGAGAAAGAGCAGCAAAGAAAATGTGGCTGGCCAGCACGCCTTGAAGTGGGGAGAAAAGGCAAGGGCCAGCGCCTACGGCCATACTAGTCTGAAAACGCCCGATCTCGTCTGATCTCGGAAGCTAAGCAGACTCAGGCCTGGTTAGTACTTGGATGGGAGACCGCCTGGGAATACCAGGTGCAGTAGGCTTTTTCCGCCAGCAGGGGCTGCTCAAGTCACCCCTCTGCACTCGTGTTGGGCCACGCACGCAATGCAGCGACAGGTTATTTTTGCTGCCGCTGTGCCTGGCATCAGGAGACAGGGAGGGGAGGAGAGCGGAGCGCTGCCAAAATCAGCAAGAAAGACGGAAAGAAAGGGATTGGGGCTGCACGCTGTCTGCGGCTGGCAGTCAGGAAAGGAGGACAATAGACAATAGGTGCAGGAGTTGGCCATTCTGCCCTTGGAGCCTGCACCACCATTCAATATGATCATGGCTGATCATCCTTAATCAGTATCCTGTTCCTGCCTTACCTCCATAAGCCTTGATTCCACTATCCTTGAGAGCTCTGTCCAACTCTTTCTTCAATGAATCCAGAGACTGGGCCTCCACTGCCCTCTGGGGCAGAGCATTCCACACAGCCACCACTCTCTGGGTGAAGACGTTTCTCCTCATCTCTGTCCTAAACGGTCTACCCCGTATTTTTAAGCTGTGTCCCCTGTTTCGGCACTCACGTTTCCTGCCGCCAGAGTGTCCAATCCTTTGATAATCTTATATGTCTCAACCAGATCCCCTCTCAGTCTTCTAAACTCAAGGGTACACAAGCCCAGTCGCTCCAGTCTTTCAGTGTAAGGTAATCCCGCCATTCCAGGAATTGACCTCGTCAACCTACGCTGCACTCCCTCAATAGCCAGAATGTCTCTCCTCAAATTTGGAGACCAGAACTGCACACAGTACTCCAGGTGTGGTCTCACCAGGGCCCTGTACACCTGCAGAAGAACCTCTTTGCTTCTGTACTCAATCCCTCTTGTTATGAAGGCCAGCATGCTATTAGCCTTCTTCACTACCTGCTGTACCTGCATGCTTACCTTCATTGAGCGGTGTACAAGAACCCCCAGATCTCTCTGTACTGTCCCTTGACCGAAATTGATTCCATTTAGGTAGTAATCTGCCTTCCTGTTCTTGCCACCAAAGTGGATAAGCATCCATTTATCCACATTAAAGTGCATCTGCCATGCATCTGACCACTCACCTAACTTGTCCAGGTCACCCGGTAATCTCCTAACATCCTCATCACATTTCACCCTGCCACCCAGCTCAGTATCATCAGCAAATTTGCTAATGTTATTGCTAATAGCATCTTCTATATCATGAACATATATTGTAAAAAGCTGCGGTCCCAGTACTGATCCCTGCGGTACCCCACTGGTCACTGCCTGCCATTCCGAAATGGAGGCGTGGAGGAGTGTGGAAGGATGAGAGAATGCAGGCTGCAGCCCTATGAAGCAGGGGGAGGTTTTGCAGTTGGCCTGTGTGGGGATGTGGGAGACGACAGGAGCCTGGTGGGCAAGGGCTAGCTGGAGGGAGGGAGGGAGGGAAGCACGCACGGAGGAGAAAGAGCAAAGAGAAAAGAGAGAAAAAAAAAACAAAGGGGATCAAGAGAAAGAGCAGCAAAGAAAATGTGGCTGGCCAGCACGCCTTGAAGTGGGGAGAAAAGGCAAGGGCCAGCGCCTACGGCCATACTAGTCTGAAAACGCCCGATCTCGTCTGATCTCGGAAGCTAAGCAGACTCAGGCCTGGTTAGTACTTGGATGGGAGACCGCCTGGGAATACCAGGTGCAGTAGGCTTTTTCCGCCAGCAGGGGCTGCTCAAGTCACCCCTCTGCACTCGTGTTGGGCCACGCACGCAATGCAGCGACAGGTTATTTTTGCTGCCGCTGTGCCTGGCATCAGGAGACAGGGAGGGGAGGAGAGCGGAGCGCTGCCAAAATCAGCAAGAAAGACGGAAAGAAAGGGATTGGGGCTGCACGCTGTCTGCGGCTGGCAGTCAGGAAAGGAGGACAATAGACAATAGGTGCAGGAGTTGGCCATTCTGCCCTTGGAGCCTGCACCACCATTCAATATGATCATGGCTGATCATCCTTAATCAGTATCCTGTTCCTGCCTTATCTCCATAAGCCTTGATTCCACTATCCTTGAGAGCTCTGTCCAACTCTTTCTTCAATGAATCCAGAGACTGGGCCTCCACTGCCCTCTGGGGCAGAGCATTCCACACAGCCACCACTCTCTGGGTGAAGACGTTTCTCCTCATCTCTGTCCTAAACGGTCTACCCCGTATTTTTAAGCTGTGTCCCCTGTTTCGGCACTCACGTTTCCTGCCGCCAGAGTGTCCAATCCTTTGATAATCTTATATGTCTCAACCAGATCCCCTCTCAGTCTTCTAAACTCAAGGGTACACAAGCCCAGTCGCTCCAGTCTTTCAGTGTAAGGTAATCCCGCCATTCCAGGAATTGACCTCGTCAACCTACGCTGCACTCCCTCAATAGCCAGAATGTCTCTCCTCAAATTTGGAGACCAGAACTGCACACAGTACTCCAGGTGTGGTCTCACCAGGGCCCTGTACACCTGCAGAAGAACCTCTTTGCTTCTGTACTCAATCCCTCTTGTTATGAAGGCCAGCATGCTATTAGCCTTCTTCACTACCTGCTGTACCTGCATGCTTACCTTCATTGAGCGGTGTACAAGAACCCCCAGATCTCTCTGTACTGTCCCTTGACCGAAATTGATTCCATTTAGGTAGTAATCTGCCTTCCTGTTCTTGCCACCAAAGTGGATAAGCATCCATTTATCCACATTAAAGTGCATCTGCCATGCATCTGACCACTCACCTAACTTGTCCAGGTCACCCGGTAATCTCCTAACATCCTCATCACATTTCACCCTGCCACCCAGCTCAGTATCATCAGCAAATTTGCTAATGTTATTGCTAATAGCATCTTCTATATCATGAACATATATTGTAAAAAGCTGCGGTCCCAGTACTGATCCCTGCGGTACCCCACTGGTCACTGCCTGCCATTCCGAAATGGAGGCGTGGAGGAGTGTGGAAGGATGAGAGAATGCAGGCTGCAGCCCTATGAAGCAGGGGGAGGTCTTGCAGTTGGCCTGTGTGGGGATGTGGGAGACGACAGGAGCCTGGTGGGCAAGGGCTAGCTGGAGGGAGGGAGGGAGGGAAGCACGCACGGAGGAGAAAGAGCAAAGAGAAAAGAGAGAAAAAAAAAACAAAGGGGATCAAGAGAAAGAGCAGCAAAGAAAATGTGGCTGGCCAGCACGCCTTGAAGTGGGGAGAAAAGGCAAGGGCTAGCGCCTACGGCCATACTAGTCTGAAAACGCCCGATCTCGTCTGATCTCGGAAACTAAGCAGACTCAGGCCTGGTTAGTACTTGGATGGGAGACCGCCTGGGAATACCAGGTGCAGTAGGCTTTTTCCGCCAGCAGGGGCTGCTCAAGTCACCCCTCTGCACTCGTGTTGGGCCACGCACGCAATGCAGCGACAGGTTATTTTTGCTGCCGCTGTGCCTGGCATCAGGAGACAGGGAGGGGAGGAGAGCGGAGCGCTGCCAAAATCAGCAAGAAAGACGGAAAGAAAGGGATTGGGGCTGCACGCTGTCTGCGGCTGGCAGTCAGGAAAGGAGGACAATAGACAATAGGTGCAGGAGTTGGCCATTCTGCCCTTGGAGCCTGCACCACCATTCAATATGATCATGGCTGATCATCCTTAATCAGTATCCTGTTCCTGCCTTATCTCCATAAGCCTTGATTCCACTATCCTTGAGAGCTCTGTCCAACTCTTTCTTCAATGAATCCAGAGACTGGGCCTCCACTGCCCTCTGGGGCAGAGCATTCCACACAGCCACCACTCTCTGGGTGAAGACGTTTCTCCTCATCTCTGTCCTAAACGGTCTACCCTGTATTTTTAAGCTGTGTCCCCTGTTTCGGCACTCACGTTTCCTGCCGCCAGAGTGTCCAATCCTTTGATAATCTTATATGTCTCAACCAGATCCCCTCTCAGTCTTCTAAACTCAAGGGTACACAAGCCCAGTCGCTCCAGTCTTTCAGTGTAAGGTAATCCCGCCATTCCAGGAATTGACCTCGTCAACCTACGCTGCACTCCCTCAATAGCCAGAATGTCTCTCCTCAAATTTGGAGACCAGAACTGCACACAGTACTCCAGGTGTGGTCTCACCAGGGCCCTGTACACCTGCAGAAGAACCTCTTTGCTTCTGTACTCAATCCCTCTTGTTATGAAGGCCAGCATGCTATTAGCCTTCTTCACTACCTGCTGTACCTGCATGCTTACCTTCATTGAGCGGTGTACAAGAACCCCCAGATCTCTCTGTACTGTCCCTTGACCGAAATTGATTCCATTTAGGTAGTAATCTGCCTTCCTGTTCTTGCCACCAAAGTGGATAAGCATCCATTTATCCACATTAAAGTGCATCTGCCATGCATCTGACCACTCACCTAACTTGTCCAGGTCACCCGGTAATCTCCTAACATCCTCATCACATTTCACCCTGCCACCCAGCTCAGTATCATCAGCAAATTTGCTAATGTTATTGCTAATAGCATCTTCTATATCATGAACATATATTGTAAAAAGCTGCGGTCCCAGTACTGATCCCTGCGGTACCCCACTGGTCACTGCCTGCCATTCCGAAATGGAGGCGTGGAGGAGTGTGGAAGGATGAGAGAATGCAGGCTGCAGCCCTATGAAGCAGGGGGAGGTTTTGCAGTTGGCCTGTGTGGGGATGTGGGAGACGACAGGAGCCTGGTGGGCAAGGGCTAGCTGGAGGGAGGGAGGGAGGGAAGCACGCACGGAGGAGAAAGAGCAAAGAGAAAAGAGAGAAAAAAAAAACAAAGGGGATCAAGAGAAAGAGCAGCAAAGAAAATGTGGCTGGCCAGCACGCCTTGAAGTGGGGAGAAAAGGCAAGGGCCAGCGCCTACGGCCATACTAGTCTGAAAACGCCCGATCTCGTCTGATCTCGGAAGCTAAGCAGACTCAGGCCTGGTTAGTACTTGGATGGGAGACCGCCTGGGAATACCAGGTGCAGTAGGCTTTTTCTGCCAGCAGGGGCTGCTCAAGTCACCCCTCTGCACTCGTGTTGGGCCACGCACGCAATGCAGCGACAGGTTATTTTTGCTGCCGCTGTGCCTGGCATCAGGAGACAGGGAGGGGAGGAGAGCGGAGCGCTGCCAAAATCAGCAAGAAAGACGGAAAGAAAGGGATTGGGGCTGCACGCTGTCTGCGGCTGGCAGTCAGGAAAGGAGGACAATAGACAATAGGTGCAGGAGTTGGCCATTCTGCCCTTGGAGCCTGCACCACCATTCAATATGATCATGGCTGATCATCCTTAATCAGTATCCTGTTCCTGCCTTATCTCCATAAGCCTTGATTCCACTATCCTTGAGAGCTCTGTCCAACTCTTTCTTCAATGAATCCAGAGACTGGGCCTCCACTGCCCTCTGGGGCAGAGCATTCCACACAGCCACCACTCTCTGGGTGAAGACGTTTCTCCTCATCTCTGTCCTAAACGGTCTACCCCGTATTTTTAAGCTGTGTCCTCTGTTTCGGCACTCACGTTTCCTGCCGCCAGAGTGTCCAATCCTTTGATAATCTTATATGTCTCAACCAGATCCCCTCTCAGTCTTCTAAACTCAAGGGTACACAAGCCCAGTCGCTCCAGTCTTTCAGTGTAAGGTAATCCCGCCATTCCAGGAATTGACCTCGTCAACCTACGCTGCACTCCCTCAATAGCCAGAATGTCTCTCCTCAAATTTGGAGACCAGAACTGCACACAGTACTCCAGGTGTGGTCTCACCAGGGCCCTGTACACCTGCAGAAGAACCTCTTTGCTTCTGTACTCAATCCCTCTTGTTATGAAGGCCAGCATGCTATTAGCCTTCTTCACTACCTGCTGTACCTGCATGCTTACCTTCATTGAGCGGTGTACAAGAACCCCCAGATCTCTCTGTACTGTCCCTTGACCGAAATTGATTCCATTTAGGTAGTAATCTGCCTTCCTGTTCTTGCCACCAAAGTGGATAAGCATCCATTTATCCACATTAAAGTGCATCTGCCATGCATCTGACCACTCACCTAACTTGTCCAGGTCACCCGGTAATCTCCTAACATCCTCATCACATTTCACCCTGCCACCCAGCTCAGTATCATCAGCAAATTTGCTAATGTTATTGCTAATAGCATCTTCTATATCATGAACATATATTGTAAAAAGCTGCGGTCCCAGTACTGATCCCTGCGGTACCCCACTGGTCACTGCCTGCCATTCCGAAATGGAGGCGTGGAGGAGTGTGGAAGGATGAGAGAATGCAGGCTGCAGCCCTATGAAGCAGGGGGAGGTTTTGCAGTTGGCCTGTGTGGGGATGTGGGAGACGACAGGAGCCTGGTGGGCAAGGGCTAGCTGGAGGGAGGGAGGGAGGGAGGGAAGCACGCACGGAGGAGAAAGAGCAAAGAGAAAAGAGAGAAAAAAAAAACAAAGGGGATCAAGAGAAAGAGCAGCAAAGAAAATGTGGCTGGCCAGCACGCCTTGAAGTGGGGAGAAAAGGCAGGGGCCAGCGCCTACGGCCATACTAGTCTGAAAACGCCCGATCTCGTCTGATCTCGGAAGCTAAGCAGACTCAGGCCTGGTTAGTACTTGGATGGGAGACCGCCTGGGAATACCAGGTGCAGTAGGCTTTTTCCGCCAGCAGGGGCTGCTCAAGTCACCCCTCTGCACTCGTGTTGGGCCACGCACGCAATGCAGCGACAGGTTATTTTTGCTGCCGCTGTGCCTGGCATCAGGAGACAGGGAGGGGAGGAGAGCGGAGCGCTGCCAAAATCAGCAAGAAAGACGGAAAGAAAGGGATTGGGGCTGCACGCTGTCTGCGGCTGGCAGTCAGGAAAGGAGGACAATAGACAATAGGTGCAGGAGTTGGCCATTCTGCCCTTGGAGCCTGCACCACCATTCAATATGATCATGGCTGATCATCCTTAATCAGTATCCTGTTCCTGCCTTATCTCCATAAGCCTTGATTCCACTATCCTTGAGAGCTCTGTCCAACTCTTTCTTCAATGAATCCAGAGACTGGGCCTCCACTGCCCTCTGGGGCAGAGCATTCCACACAGCCACCACTCTCTGGGTGAAGACGTTTCTCCTCATCTCTGTCCTAAACGGTCTACCCCGTATTTTTAAGCTGTGTCCTCTGTTTCGGCACTCACGTTTCCTGCCGCCAGAGTGTCCAATCCTTTGATAATCTTATATGTCTCAACCAGATCCCCTCTCAGTCTTCTAAACTCAAGGGTACACAAGCCCAGTCGCTCCAGTCTTTCAGTGTAAGGTAATCCCGCCATTCCAGGAATTGACCTCGTCAACCTACGCTGCACTCCCTCAATAGCCAGAATGTCTCTCCTCAAATTTGGAGACCAGAACTGCACACAGTACTCCAGGTGTGGTCTCACCAGGGCCCTGTACACCTGCAGAAGAACCTCTTTGCTTCTGTACTCAATCCCTCTTGTTATGAAGGCCAGCATGCTATTAGCCTTCTTCACTACCTGCTGTACCTGCATGCTTACCTTCATTGAGCGGTGTACAAGAACCCCCAGATCTCTCTGTACTGTCCCTTGACCGAAATTGATTCCATTTAGGTAGTAATCTGCCTTCCTGTTCTTGCCACCAAAGTGGATAAGCATCCATTTATCCACATTAAAGTGCATCTGCCATGCATCTGACCACTCACCTAACTTGTCCAGGTCACCCGGTAATCTCCTAACATCCTCATCACATTTCACCCTGCCACCCAGCTCAGTATCATCAGCAAATTTGCTAATGTTATTGCTAATAGCATCTTCTATATCATGAACATATATTGTAAAAAGCTGCGGTCCCAGTACTGATCCCTGCGGTACCCCACTGGTCACTGCCTGCCATTCCGAAATGGAGGCGTGGAGGAGTGTGGAAGGATGAGAGAATGCAGGCTGCAGCCCTATGAAGCAGGGGGAGGTTTTGCAGTTGGCCTGTGTGGGGATGTGGGAGACGACAGGAGCCTGGTGGGCAAGGGCTAGCTGGAGGGAGGGAGGGAGGGAAGCACGCACGGAGGAGAAAGAGCAAAGAGAAAAGAGAGAAAAAAAAAACAAAGGGGATCAAGAGAAAGAGCAGCAAAGAAAATGTGGCTGGCCAGCACGCCTTGAAGTGGGGAGAAAAGGCAAGGGCCAGCGCCTACGGCCATACTAGTCTGAAAATGTCTGATCTCGGAAGCTAAGCAGACTCAGGCCTGGTTAGTACTTGGATGGGAGACCGCCTGGGAATACCAGGTGCAGTAGGCTTTTTCCGCCAGCAGGGGCTGCTCAAGTCACCCCTCTGCACTCGTGTTGGGCCACGCACGCAATGCAGCGACAGGTTATTTTTGCTGCCGCTGTGCCTGGCATCAGGAGACAGGGAGGGGAGGAGAGCGGAGCGCTGCCAAAATCAGCAAGAAAGACGGAAAGAAAGGGATTGGGGCTGCACGCTGTCTGCGGCTGGCAGTCAGGAAAGGAGGACAATAGACAATAGGTGCAGGAGTTGGCCATTCTGCCCTTGGAGCCTGCACCACCATTCAATATGATCATGGCTGATCATCCTTAATCAGTATCCTGTTCCTGCCTTATCTCCATAAGCCTTGATTCCACTATCCTTGAGAGCTCTGTCCAACTCTTTCTTCAATGAATCCAGAGACTGGGCCTCCACTGCCCTCTGGGGCAGAGCATTCCACACAGCCACCACTCTCTGGGTGAAGACGTTTCTCCTCATCTCTGTCCTAAACGGTCTACCCCGTATTTTTAAGCTGTGTCCTCTGTTTCGGCACTCACGTTTCCTGCCGCCAGAGTGTCCAATCCTTTGATAATCTTATATGTCTCAACCAGATCCCCTCTCAGTCTTCTAAACTCAAGGGTACACAAGCCCAGTCGCTCCAGTCTTTCAGTGTAAGGTAATCCCGCCATTCCAGGAATTGACCTCGTCAACCTACGCTGCACTCCCTCAATAGCCAGAATGTCTCTCCTCAAATTTGGAGACCAGAACTGCACACAGTACTCCAGGTGTGGTCTCACCAGGGCCCTGTACACCTGCAGAAGAACCTCTTTGCTTCTGTACTCAATCCCTCTTGTTATGAAGGCCAGCATGCTATTAGCCTTCTTCACTACCTGCTGTACCTGCATGCTTACCTTCATTGAGCGGTGTACAAGAACCCCCAGATCTCTCTGTACTGTCCCTTGACCGAAATTGATTCCATTTAGGTAGTAATCTGCCTTCCTGTTCTTGCCACCAAAGTGGATAAGCATCCATTTATCCACATTAAAGTGCATCTGCCATGCATCTGACCACTCACCTAACTTGTCCAGGTCACCCGGTAATCTCCTAACATCCTCATCACATTTCACCCTGCCACCCAGCTCAGTATCATCAGCAAATTTGCTAATGTTATTGCTAATAGCATCTTCTATATCATGAACATATATTGTAAAAAGCTGCGGTCCCAGTACTGATCCCTGCGGTACCCCACTGGTCACTGCCTGCCATTCCGAAATGGAGGCGTGGAGGAGTGTGGAAGGATGAGAGAATGCAGGCTGCAGCCCTATGAAGCAGGGGGAGGTCTTGCAGTTGGCCTGTGTGGGGATGTGGGAGACGACAGGAGCCTGGTGGGCAAGGGCTAGCTGGAGGGAGGGAGGGAGGGAAGCACGCACGGAGGAGAAAGAGCAAAGAGAAAAGAGAGAAAAAAAAAACAAAGGGGATCAAGAGAAAGAGCAGCAAAGAAAATGTGGCTGGCCAGCACGCCTTGAAGTGGGGAGAAAAGGCAAGGGCCAGCGCCTACGGCCATACTAGTCTGAAAATCAGCAAGAAAGACGGAAAGAAAGGGATTGGGGCTGCACGCTGTCTGCGGCTGGCAGTCAGGAAAGGAGGACAATAGACAATAGGTGCAGGAGTTGGCCATTCTGCCCTTGGAGCCTGCACCACCATTCAATATGATCATGGCTGATCATCCTTAATCAGTATCCTGTTCCTGCCTTATCTCCATAAGCCTTGATTCCACTATCCTTGAGAGCTCTGTCCAACTCTTTCTTCAATGAATCCAGAGACTGGGCCTCCACTGCCCTCTGGGGCAGAGCATTCCACACAGCCACCACTCTCTGGGTGAAGACGTTTCTCCTCATCTCTGTCCTAAACGGTCTACCCCGTATTTTTAAGCTGTGTCCTCTGTTTCGGCACTCACGTTTCCTGCCGCCAGAGTGTCCAATCCTTTGATAATCTTATATGTCTCAACCAGATCCCCTCTCAGTCTTCTAAACTCAAGGGTACACAAGCCCAGTCGCTCCAGTCTTTCAGTGTAAGGTAATCCCGCCATTCCAGGAATTGACCTCGTCAACCTACGCTGCACTCCCTCAATAGCCAGAATGTCTCTCCTCAAATTTGGAGACCAGAACTGCACACAGTACTCCAGGTGTGGTCTCACCAGGGCCCTGTACACCTGCAGAAGAACCTCTTTGCTTCTGTACTCAATCCCTCTTGTTATGAAGGCCAGCATGCTATTAGCCTTCTTCACTACCTGCTGTACCTGCATGCTTACCTTCATTGAGCGGTGTACAAGAACCCCCAGATCTCTCTGTACTGTCCCTTGACCGAAATTGATTCCATTTAGGTAGTAATCTGCCTTCCTGTTCTTGCCACCAAAGTGGATAAGCATCCATTTATCCACATTAAAGTGCATCTGCCATGCATCTGACCACTCACCTAACTTGTCCAGGTCACCCGGTAATCTCCTAACATCCTCATCACATTTCACCCTGCCACCCAGCTCAGTATCATCAGCAAATTTGCTAATGTTATTGCTAATAGCATCTTCTATATCATGAACATATATTGTAAAAAGCTGCGGTCCCAGTACTGATCCCTGCGGTACCCCACTGGTCACTGCCTGCCATTCCGAAATGGAGGCGTGGAGGAGTGTGGAAGGATGAGAGAATGCAGGCTGCAGCCCTATGAAGCAGGGGGAGGTTTTGCAGTTGGCCTGTGTGGGGATGTGGGAGACGACAGGAGCCTGGTGGGCAAGGGCTAGCTGGAGGGAGGGAGGGAGGGAAGCACGCACGGAGGAGAAAGAGCAAAGAGAAAAGAGAGAAAAAAAAAACAAAGGGGATCAAGAGAAAGAGCAGCAAAGAAAATGTGGCTGGCCAGCACGCCTTGAAGTGGGGAGAAAAGGCAAGGGCCAGCGCCTACGGCCATACTAGTCTGAAAACGCCCGATCTCGTCTGATCTCGGAAGCTAAGCAGACTCAGGCCTGGTTAGTACTTGGATGGGAGACCGCCTGGGAATACCAGGTGCAGTAGGCTTTTTCCGCCAGCAGGGGCTGCTCAAGTCACCCCTCTGCACTCGTGTTGGGCCACGCACGCAATGCAGCGACAGGTTATTTTTGCTGCCGCTGTGCCTGGCATCAGGAGACAGGGAGGGGAGGAGAGCGGAGCGCTGCCAAAATCAGCAAGAAAGACGGAAAGAAAGGGATTGGGGCTGCACGCTGTCTGCGGCTGGCAGTCAGGAAAGGAGGACAATAGACAATAGGTGCAGGAGTTGGCCATTCTGCCCTTGGAGCCTGCACCACCATTCAATATGATCATGGCTGATCATCCTTAATCAGTATCCTGTTCCTGCCTTATCTCCATAAGCCTTGATTCCACTATCCTTGAGAGCTCTGTCCAACTCTTTCTTCAATGAATCCAGAGACTGGGCCTCCACTGCCCTCTGGGGCAGAGCATTCCACACAGCCACCACTCTCTGGGTGAAGACGTTTCTCCTCATCTCTGTCCTAAACGGTCTACCCCGTATTTTTAAGCTGTGTCCTCTGTTTCGGCACTCACGTTTCCTGCCGCCAGAGTGTCCAATCCTTTGATAATCTTATATGTCTCAACCAGATCCCCTCTCAGTCTTCTAAACTCAAGGGTACACAAGCCCAGTCGCTCCAGTCTTTCAGTGTAAGGTAATCCCGCCATTCCAGGAATTGACCTCGTCAACCTACGCTGCACTCCCTCAATAGCCAGAATGTCTCTCCTCAAATTTGGAGACCAGAACTGCACACAGTACTCCAGGTGTGGTCTCACCAGGGCCCTGTACACCTGCAGAAGAACCTCTTTGCTTCTGTACTCAATCCCTCTTGTTATGAAGGCCAGCATGCTATTAGCCTTCTTCACTACCTGCTGTACCTGCATGCTTACCTTCATTGAGCGGTGTACAAGAACCCCCAGATCTCTCTGTACTGTCCCTTGACCGAAATTGATTCCATTTAGGTAGTAATCTGCCTTCCTGTTCTTGCCACCAAAGTGGATAAGCATCCATTTATCCACATTAAAGTGCATCTGCCATGCATCTGACCACTCACCTAACTTGTCCAGGTCACCCGGTAATCTCCTAACATCCTCATCACATTTCACCCTGCCACCCAGCTCAGTATCATCAGCAAATTTGCTAATGTTATTGCTAATAGCATCTTCTATATCATGAACATATATTGTAAAAAGCTGCGGTCCCAGTACTGATCCCTGCGGTACCCCACTGGTCACTGCCTGCCATTCCGAAATGGAGGCGTGGAGGAGTGTGGAAGGATGAGAGAATGCAGGCTGCAGCCCTATGAAGCAGGGGGAGGTTTTGCAGTTGGCCTGTGTGGGGATGTGGGAGACGACAGGAGCCTGGTGGGCAAGGGCTAGCTGGAGGGAGGGAGGGAGGGAAGCACGCACGGAGGAGAAAGAGCAAAGAGAAAAGAGAGAAAAAAAAAACAAAGGGGATCAAGAGAAAGAGCAGCAAAGAAAATGTGGCTGGCCAGCACGCCTTGAAGTGGGGAGAAAAGGCAAGGGCCAGCGCCTACGGCCATACTAGTCTGAAAACGCCCGATCTCGTCTGATCTCGGAAGCTAAGCAGACTCAGGCCTGGTTAGTACTTGGATGGGAGACCGCCTGGGAATACCAGGTGCAGTAGGCTTTTTCCGCCAGCAGGGGCTGCTCAAGTCACCCCTCTGCACTCGTGTTGGGCCACGCACGCAATGCAGCGACAGGTTATTTTTGCTGCCGCTGTGCCTGGCATCAGGAGACAGGGAGGGGAGGAGAGCGGAGCGCTGCCAAAATCAGCAAGAAAGACGGAAAGAAAGGGATTGGGGCTGCACGCTGTCTGCGGCTGGCAGTCAGGAAAGGAGGACAATAGACAATAGGTGCAGGAGTTGGCCATTCTGCCCTTGGAGCCTGCACCACCATTCAATATGATCATGGCTGATCATCCTTAATCAGTATCCTGTTCCTGCCTTATCTCCATAAGCCTTGATTCCACTATCCTTGAGAGCTCTGTCCAACTCTTTCTTCAATGAATCCAGAGACTGGGCCTCCACTGCCCTCTGGGGCAGAGCATTCCACACAGCCACCACTCTCTGGGTGAAGACGTTTCTCCTCATCTCTGTCCTAAACGGTCTACCCCGTATTTTTAAGCTGTGTCCCCTGTTTCGGCACTCACGTTTCCTGCCGCCAGAGTGTCCAATCCTTTGATAATCTTATATGTCTCAACCAGATCCCCTCTCAGTCTTCTAAACTCAAGGGTACACAAGCCCAGTCGCTCCAGTCTTTCAGTGTAAGGTAATCCCGCCATTCCAGGAATTGACCTCGTCAACCTACGCTGCACTCCCTCAATAGCCAGAATGTCTCTCCTCAAATTTGGAGACCAGAACTGCACACAGTACTCCAGGTGTGGTCTCACCAGGGCCCTGTACACCTGCAGAAGAACCTCTTTGCTTCTGTACTCAATCCCTCTTGTTATGAAGGCCAGCATGCTATTAGCCTTCTTCACTACCTGCTGTACCTGCATGCTTACCTTCATTGAGCGGTGTACAAGAACCCCCAGATCTCTCTGTACTGTCCCTTGACCGAAATTGATTCCATTTAGGTAGTAATCTGCCTTCCTGTTCTTGCCACCAAAGTGGATAAGCATCCATTTATCCACATTAAAGTGCATCTGCCATGCATCTGACCACTCACCTAACTTGTCCAGGTCACCCGGTAATCTCCTAACATCCTCATCACATTTCACCCTGCCACCCAGCTCAGTATCATCAGCAAATTTGCTAATGTTATTGCTAATAGCATCTTCTATATCATGAACATATATTGTAAAAAGCTGCGGTCCCAGTACTGATCCCTGCGGTACCCCACTGGTCACTGCCTGCCATTCCGAAATGGAGGCGTGGAGGAGTGTGGAAGGATGAGAGAATGCAGGCTGCAGCCCTATGAAGCAGGGGGAGGTTTTGCAGTTGGCCTGTGTGGGGATGTGGGAGACGACAGGAGCCTGGTGGGCAAGGGCTAGCTGGAGGGAGGGAGGGAGGGAAGCACGCACGGAGGAGAAAGAGCAAAGAGAAAAGAGAGAAAAAAAAAACAAAGGGGATCAAGAGAAAGAGCAGCAAAGAAAATGTGGCTGGCCAGCACGCCTTGAAGTGGGGAGAAAAGGCAAGGGCCAGCGCCTACGGCCATACTAGTCTGAAAATGTCTGATCTCGGAAGCTAAGCAGACTCAGGCCTGGTTAGTACTTGGATGGGAGACCGCCTGGGAATACCAGGTGCAGTAGGCTTTTTCCGCCAGCAGGGGCTGCTCAAGTCACCCCTCTGCACTCGTGTTGGGCCACGCACGCAATGCAGCGACAGGTTATTTTTGCTGCCGCTGTGCCTGGCATCAGGAGACAGGGAGGGGAGGAGAGCGGAGCGCTGCCAAAATCAGCAAGAAAGACGGAAAGAAAGGGATTGGGGCTGCACGCTGTCTGCGGCTGGCAGTCAGGAAAGGAGGACAATAGACAATAGGTGCAGGAGTTGGCCATTCTGCCCTTGGAGCCTGCACCACCATTCAATATGATCATGGCTGATCATCCTTAATCAGTATCCTGTTCCTGCCTTATCTCCATAAGCCTTGATTCCACTATCCTTGAGAGCTCTGTCCAACTCTTTCTTCAATGAATCCAGAGACTGGGCCTCCACTGCCCTCTGGGGCAGAGCATTCCACACAGCCACCACTCTCTGGGTGAAGACGTTTCTCCTCATCTCTGTCCTAAACGGTCTACCCCGTATTTTTAAGCTGTGTCCTCTGTTTCGGCACTCACGTTTCCTGCCGCCAGAGTGTCCAATCCTTTGATAATCTTATATGTCTCAACCAGATCCCCTCTCAGTCTTCTAAACTCAAGGGTACACAAGCCCAGTCGCTCCAGTCTTTCAGTGTAAGGTAATCCCGCCATTCCAGGAATTGACCTCGTCAACCTACGCTGCACTCCCTCAATAGCCAGAATGTCTCTCCTCAAATTTGGAGACCAGAACTGCACACAGTACTCCAGGTGTGGTCTCACCAGGGCCCTGTACACCTGCAGAAGAACCTCTTTGCTTCTGTACTCAATCCCTCTTGTTATGAAGGCCAGCATGCTATTAGCCTTCTTCACTACCTGCTGTACCTGCATGCTTACCTTCATTGAGCGGTGTACAAGAACCCCCAGATCTCTCTGTACTGTCCCTTGACCGAAATTGATTCCATTTAGGTAGTAATCTGCCTTCCTGTTCTTGCCACCAAAGTGGATAAGCATCCATTTATCCACATTAAAGTGCATCTGCCATGCATCTGACCACTCACCTAACTTGTCCAGGTCACCCGGTAATCTCCTAACATCCTCATCACATTTCACCCTGCCACCCAGCTCAGTATCATCAGCAAATTTGCTAATGTTATTGCTAATAGCATCTTCTATATCATGAACATATATTGTAAAAAGCTGCGGTCCCAGTACTGATCCCTGCGGTACCCCACTGGTCACTGCCTGCCATTCCGAAATGGAGGCGTGGAGGAGTGTGGAAGGATGAGAGAATGCAGGCTGCAGCCCTATGAAGCAGGGGGAGGTTTTGCAGTTGGCCTGTGTGGGGATGTGGGAGACGACAGGAGCCTGGTGGGCAAGGGCTAGCTGGAGGGAGGGAGGGAGGGAAGCACGCACGGAGGAGAAAGAGCAAAGAGAAAAGAGAGAAAAAAAAAACAAAGGGGATCAAGAGAAAGAGCAGCAAAGAAAATGTGGCTGGCCAGCACGCCTTGAAGTGGGGAGAAAAGGCAAGGGCCAGCGCCTACGGCCATACTAGTCTGAAAGCGCCCGATCTCGTCTGATCTCGGAAGCTAAGCAGACTCAGGCCTGGTTAGTACTTGGATGGGAGACCGCCTGGGAATACCAGGTGCAGTAGGCTTTTTCCGCCAGCAGGGGCTGCTCAAGTCACCCCTCTGCACTCGTGTTGGGCCACGCACGCAATGCAGCGACAGGTTATTTTTGCTGCCGCTGTGCCTGGCATCAGTCTCCTGCAGGCAGGAGACAGGGAGGGGAGGAGAGCGGAGCGCTGCCAAAATCAGCAAGAAAGAGGGAAAGAAAGGGATTGGGGCTGCACGCTGTCTGCGGCTGGCAGTCAGGAAAGGAGGACAATAGACAATAGGTGCAGGAGTTGGCCATTCTGCCCTTGGAGCCTGCACCACCATTCAATATGATCATGGCTGATCATCCTTAATCAGTATCCTGTTCCTGCCTTATCTCCATAAGCCTTGATTCCACTATCCTTGAGAGCTCTGTCCAACTCTTTCTTCAATGAATCCAGAGACTGGGCCTCCACTGCCCTCTGGGGCAGAGCATTCCACACAGCCACCACTCTCTGGGTGAAGACGTTTCTCCTCATCTCTGTCCTAAACGGTCTACCCTGTATTTTTAAGCTGTGTCCCCTGTTTCGGCACTCACGTTTCCTGCCGCCAGAGTGTCCAATCCTTTGATAATCTTATATGTCTCAACCAGATCCCCTCTCAGTCTTCTAAACTCAAGGGTACACAAGCCCAGTCGCTCCAGTCTTTCAGTGTAAGGTAATCCCGCCATTCCAGGAATTGACCTCGTCAACCTACGCTGCACTCCCTCAATAGCCAGAATGTCTCTCCTCAAATTTGGAGACCAGAACTGCACACAGTACTCCAGGTGTGGTCTCACCAGGGCCCTGTACACCTGCAGAAGAACCTCTTTGCTTCTGTACTCAATCCCTCTTGTTATGAAGGCCAGCATGCTATTAGCCTTCTTCACTACCTGCTGTACCTGCATGCTTACCTTCATTGAGCGGTGTACAAGAACCCCCAGATCTCTCTGTACTGTCCCTTGACCGAAATTGATTCCATTTAGGTAGTAATCTGCCTTCCTGTTCTTGCCACCAAAGTGGATAAGCATCCATTTATCCACATTAAAGTGCATCTGCCATGCATCTGACCACTCACCTAACTTGTCCAGGTCACCCGGTAATCTCCTAACATCCTCATCACATTTCACCCTGCCACCCAGCTCAGTATCATCAGCAAATTTGCTAATGTTATTGCTAATAGCATCTTCTATATCATGAACATATATTGTAAAAAGCTGCGGTCCCAGTACTGATCCCTGCGGTACCCCACTGGTCACTGCCTGCCATTCCGAAATGGAGGCGTGGAGGAGTGTGGAAGGATGAGAGAATGCAGGCTGCAGCCCTATGAAGCAGGGGGAGGTTTTGCAGTTGGCCTGTGTGGGGATGTGGGAGACGACAGGAGCCTGGTGGGCAAGGGCTAGCTGGAGGGAGGGAGGGAGGGAAGCACGCACGGAGGAGAAAGAGCAAAGAGAAAAGAGAGAAAAAAAAAACAAAGGGGATCAAGAGAAAGAGCAGCAAAGAAAATGTGGCTGGCCAGCACGCCTTGAAGTGGGGAGAAAAGGCAAGGGCCAGCGCCTACGGCCATACTAGTCTGAAAACGCCCGATCTCGTCTGATCTCGGAAGCTAAGCAGACTCAGGCCTGGTTAGTACTTGGATGGGAGACCGCCTGGGAATACCAGGTGCAGTAGGCTTTTTCCGCCAGCAGGGGCTGCTCAAGTCACCCCTCTGCACTCGTGTTGGGCCACGCACGCAATGCAGCGACAGGTTATTTTTGCTGCCGCTGTGCCTGGCATCAGTCTCCTGCAGGCAGGAGACAGGGAGGGGAGGAGAGCGGAGCGCTGCCAAAATCAGCAAGAAAGAGGGAAAGAAAGGGATTGGGGCTGCACGCTGTCTGCGGCTGGCAGTCAGGAAAGGAGGACAATAGACAATAGGTGCAGGAGTTGGCCATTCTGCCCTTGGAGCCTGCACCACCATTCAATATGATCATGGCTGATCATCCTTAATCAGTATCCTGTTCCTGCCTTATCTCCATAAGCCTTGATTCCACTATCCTTGAGAGCTCTGTCCAACTCTTTCTTCAATGAATCCAGAGACTGGGCCTCCACTGCCCTCTGGGGCAGAGCATTCCACACAGCCACCACTCTCTGGGTGAAGACGTTTCTCCTCATCTCTGTCCTAAACGGTCTACCCTGTATTTTTAAGCTGTGTCCTCTGTTTCGGCACTCACGTTTCCTGCCGCCAGAGTGTCCAATCCTTTGATAATCTTATATGTCTCAACCAGATCCCCTCTCAGTCTTCTAAACTCAAGGGTACACAAGCCCAGTCGCTCCAGTCTTTCAGTGTAAGGTAATCCCGCCATTCCAGGAATTGACCTCGTCAACCTACGCTGCACTCCCTCAATAGCCAGAATGTCTCTCCTCAAATTTGGAGACCAGAACTGCACACAGTACTCCAGGTGTGGTCTCACCAGGGCCCTGTACACCTGCAGAAGAACCTCTTTGCTTCTGTACTCAATCCCTCTTGTTATGAAGGCCAGCATGCTATTAGCCTTCTTCACTACCTGCTGTACCTGCATGCTTACCTTCATTGAGCGGTGTACAAGAACCCCCAGATCTCTCTGTACTGTCCCTTGACCGAAATTGATTCCATTTAGGTAGTAATCTGCCTTCCTGTTCTTGCCACCAAAGTGGATAAGCATCCATTTATCCACATTAAAGTGCATCTGCCATGCATCTGACCACTCACCTAACTTGTCCAGGTCACCCGGTAATCTCCTAACATCCTCATCACATTTCACCCTGCCACCCAGCTCAGTATCATCAGCAAATTTGCTAATGTTATTGCTAATAGCATCTTCTATATCATGAACATATATTGTAAAAAGCTGCGGTCCCAGTACTGATCCCTGCGGTACCCCACTGGTCACTGCCTGCCATTCCGAAATGGAGGCGTGGAGGAGTGTGGAAGGATGAGAGAATGCAGGCTGCAGCCCTATGAAGCAGGGGGAGGTTTTGCAGTTGGCCTGTGTGGGGATGTGGGAGACGACAGGAGCCTGGTGGGCAAGGGCTAGCTGGAGGGAGGGAGGGAGGGAAGCACGCACGGAGGAGAAAGAGCAAAGAGAAAAGAGAGAAAAAAAAAACAAAGGGGATCAAGAGAAAGAGCAGCAAAGAAAATGTGGCTGGCCAGCACGCCTTGAAGTGGGGAGAAAAGGCAAGGGCCAGCGCCTACGGCCATACTAGTCTGAAAACGCCCGATCTCGTCTGATCTCGGAAGCTAAGCAGACTCAGGCCTGGTTAGTACTTGGATGGGAGACCGCCTGGGAATACCAGGTGCAGTAGGCTTTTTCCGCCAGCAGGGGCTGCTCAAGTCACCCCTCTGCACTCGTGTTGGGCCACGCACGCAATGCAGCGACAGGTTATTTTTGCTGCCGCTGTGCCTGGCATCAGTCTCCTGCAGGCAGGAGACAGGGAGGGGAGGAGAGCGGAGCGCTGCCAAAATCAGCAAGAAAGACGGAAAGAAAGGGATTGGGGCTGCACGCTGTCTGCGGCTGGCAGTCAGGAAAGGAGGACAATAGACAATAGGTGCAGGAGTTGGCCATTCTGCCCTTGGAGCCTGCACCACCATTCAATATGATCATGGCTGATCATCCTTAATCAGTATCCTGTTCCTGCCTTATCTCCATAAGCCTTGATTCCACTATCCTTGAGAGCTCTGTCCAACTCTTTCTTCAATGAATCCAGAGACTGGGCCTCCACTGCCCTCTGGGGCAGAGCATTCCACACAGCCACCACTCTCTGGGTGAAGACGTTTCTCCTCATCTCTGTCCTAAACGGTCTACCCCGTATTTTTAAGCTGTGTCCCCTGTTTCGGCACTCACGTTTCCTGCCGCCAGAGTGTCCAATCCTTTGATAATCTTATATGTCTCAACCAGATCCCCTCTCAGTCTTCTAAACTCAAGGGTACACAAGCCCAGTCGCTCCAGTCTTTCAGTGTAAGGTAATCCCGCCATTCCAGGAATTGACCTCGTCAACCTACGCTGCACTCCCTCAATAGCCAGAATGTCTCTCCTCAAATTTGGAGACCAGAACTGCACACAGTACTCCAGGTGTGGTCTCACCAGGGCCCTGTACACCTGCAGAAGAACCTCTTTGCTTCTGTACTCAATCCCTCTTGTTATGAAGGCCAGCATGCTATTAGCCTTCTTCACTACCTGCTGTACCTGCATGCTTACCTTCATTGAGCGGTGTACAAGAACCCCCAGATCTCTCTGTACTGTCCCTTGACCGAAATTGATTCCATTTAGGTAGTAATCTGCCTTCCTGTTCTTGCCACCAAAGTGGATAAGCATCCATTTATCCACATTAAAGTGCATCTGCCATGCATCTGACCACTCACCTAACTTGTCCAGGTCACCCGGTAATCTCCTAACATCCTCATCACATTTCACCCTGCCACCCAGCTCAGTATCATCAGCAAATTTGCTAATGTTATTGCTAATAGCATCTTCTATATCATGAACATATATTGTAAAAAGCTGCGGTCCCAGTACTGATCCCTGCGGTACCCCACTGGTCACTGCCTGCCATTCCGAAATGGAGGCGTGGAGGAGTGTGGAAGGATGAGAGAATGCAGGCTGCAGCCCTATGAAGCAGGGGGAGGTTTTGCAGTTGGCCTGTGTGGGGATGTGGGAGACGACAGGAGCCTGGTGGGCAAGGGCTAGCTGGAGGGAGGGAGGGAGGGAAGCACGCACGGAGGAGAAAGAGCAAAGAGAAAAGAGAGAAAAAAAAAACAAAGGGGATCAAGAGAAAGAGCAGCAAAGAAAATGTGGCTGGCCAGCACGCCTTGAAGTGGGGAGAAAAGGCAAGGGCCAGCGCCTACGGCCATACTAGTCTGAAAACGCCCGATCTCGTCTGATCTCGGAAGCTAAGCAGACTCAGGCCTGGTTAGTACTTGGATGGGAGACCGCCTGGGAATACCAGGTGCAGTAGGCTTTTTCCGCCAGCAGGGGCTGCTCAAGTCACCCCTCTGCACTCGTGTTGGGCCACGCACGCAATGCAGCGACAGGTTATTTTTGCTGCCGCTGTGCCTGGCATCAGTCTCCTGCAGGCAGGAGACAGGGAGGGGAGGAGAGCGGAGCGCTGCCAAAATCAGCAAGAAAGAGGGAAAGAAAGGGATTGGGGCTGCACGCTGTCTGCGGCTGGCAGTCAGGAAAGGAGGACAATAGACAATAGGTGCAGGAGTTGGCCATTCTGCCCTTGGAGCCTGCACCACCATTCAGTATGATCATGGCTGATCATCCTTAATCAGTATCCTGTTCCTGCCTTATCTCCATAAGCCTTGATTCCACTATCCTTGAGAGCTCTGTCCAACTCTTTCTTCAATGAATCCAGAGACTGGGCCTCCACTGCCCTCTGGGGCAGAGCATTCCACACAGCCACCACTCTCTGGGTGAAGACGTTTCTCCTCATCTCTGTCCTAAACGGTCTACCCCGTATTTTTAAGCTGTGTCCCCTGTTTCGGCACTCACGTTTCCTGCCGCCAGAGTGTCCAATCCTTTGATAATCTTATATGTCTCAACCAGATCCCCTCTCAGTCTTCTAAACTCAAGGGTACACAAGCCCAGTCGCTCCAGTCTTTCAGTGTAAGGTAATCCCGCCATTCCAGGAATTGACCTCGTCAACCTACGCTGCACTCCCTCAATAGCCAGAATGTCTCTCCTCAAATTTGGAGACCAGAACTGCACACAGTACTCCAGGTGTGGTCTCACCAGGGCCCTGTACACCTGCAGAAGAACCTCTTTGCTTCTGTACTCAATCCCTCTTGTTATGAAGGCCAGCATGCTATTAGCCTTCTTCACTACCTGCTGTACCTGCATGCTTACCTTCATTGAGCGGTGTACAAGAACCCCCAGATCTCTCTGTACTGTCCCTTGACCGAAATTGATTCCATTTAGGTAGTAATCTGCCTTCCTGTTCTTGCCACCAAAGTGGATAAGCATCCATTTATCCACATTAAAGTGCATCTGCCATGCATCTGACCACTCACCTAACTTGTCCAGGTCACCCGGTAATCTCCTAACATCCTCATCACATTTCACCCTGCCACCCAGCTCAGTATCATCAGCAAATTTGCTAATGTTATTGCTAATAGCATCTTCTATATCATGAACATATATTGTAAAAAGCTGCGGTCCCAGTACTGATCCCTGCGGTACCCCACTGGTCACTGCCTGCCATTCCGAAATGGAGGCGTGGAGGAGTGTGGAAGGATGAGAGAATGCAGGCTGCAGCCCTATGAAGCAGGGGGAGGTTTTGCAGTTGGCCTGTGTGGGGATGTGGGAGACGACAGGAGCCTGGTGGGCAAGGGCTAGCTGGAGGGAGGGAGGGAGGGAAGCACGCACGGAGGAGAAAGAGCAAAGAGAAAAGAGAGAAAAAAAAAACAAAGGGGATCAAAAGAAAGAGCAGCAAAGAAAATGTGGCTGGCCAGCACGCCTTGAAGTGGGGAGAAAAGGCAAGGGCCAGCGCCTACGGCCATACTAGTCTGAAAACGCCCGATCTCGTCTGATCTCGGAAGCTAAGCAGACTCAGGCCTGGTTAGTACTTGGATGGGAGACCGCCTGGGAATACCAGGTGCAGTAGGCTTTTTCCGCCAGCAGGGGCTGCTCAAGTCACCCCTCTGCACTCGTGTTGGGCCACGCACGCAATGCAGCGACAGGTTATTTTTGCTGCCGCTGTGCCTGGCATCAGTCTCCTGCAGGCAGGAGACAGGGAGGGGAGGAGAGCGGAGCGCTGCCAAAATCAGCAAGAAAGACGGAAAGAAAGGGATTGGGGCTGCACGCTGTCTGCGGCTGGCAGTCAGGAAAGGAGGACAATAGACAATAGGTGCAGGAGTTGGCCATTCTGCCCTTGGAGCCTGCACCACCATTCAATATGATCATGGCTGATCATCCTTAATCAGTATCCTGTTCCTGCCTTATCTCCATAAGCCTTGATTCCACTATCCTTGAGAGCTCTGTCCAACTCTTTCTTCAATGAATCCAGAGACTGGGCCTCCACTGCCCTCTGGGGCAGAGCATTCCACACAGCCACCACTCTCTGGGTGAAGACGTTTCTCCTCATCTCTGTCCTAAACGGTCTACCCCGTATTTTTAAGCTGTGTCCCCTGTTTCGGCACTCACGTTTCCTGCCGCCAGAGTGTCCAATCCTTTGATAATCTTATATGTCTCAACCAGATCCCCTCTCAGTCTTCTAAACTCAAGGGTACACAAGCCCAGTCGCTCCAGTCTTTCAGTGTAAGGTAATCCCGCCATTCCAGGAATTGACCTCGTCAACCTACGCTGCACTCCCTCAATAGCCAGAATGTCTCTCCTCAAATTTGGAGACCAGAACTGCACACAGTACTCCAGGTGTGGTCTCACCAGGGCCCTGTACACCTGCAGAAGAACCTCTTTGCTTCTGTACTCAATCCCTCTTGTTATGAAGGCCAGCATGCTATTAGCCTTCTTCACTACCTGCTGTACCTGCATGCTTACCTTCATTGAGCGGTGTACAAGAACCCCCAGATCTCTCTGTACTGTCCCTTGACCGAAATTGATTCCATTTAGGTAGTAATCTGCCTTCCTGTTCTTGCCACCAAAGTGGATAAGCATCCATTTATCCACATTAAAGTGCATCTGCCATGCATCTGACCACTCACCTAACTTGTCCAGGTCACCCGGTAATCTCCTAACATCCTCATCACATTTCACCCTGCCACCCAGCTCAGTATCATCAGCAAATTTGCTAATGTTATTGCTAATAGCATCTTCTATATCATGAACATATATTGTAAAAAGCTGCGGTCCCAGTACTGATCCCTGCGGTACCCCACTGGTCACTGCCTGCCATTCCGAAATGGAGGCGTGGAGGAGTGTGGAAGGATGAGAGAATGCAGGCTGCAGCCCTATGAAGCAGGGGGAGGTTTTGCAGTTGGCCTGTGTGGGGATGTGGGAGACGACAGGAGCCTGGTGGGCAAGGGCTAGCTGGAGGGAGGGAGGGAGGGAAGCACGCACGGAGGAGAAAGAGCAAAGAGAAAAGAGAGAAAAAAAAAACAAAGGGGATCAAGAGAAAGAGCAGCAAAGAAAATGTGGCTGGCCAGCACGCCTTGAAGTGGGGAGAAAAGGCAAGGGCCAGCGCCTACGGCCATACTAGTCTGAAAACGCCCGATCTCGTCTGATCGCGGAAGCTAAGCAGACTCAGGCCTGGTTAGTACTTGGATGGGAGACCGCCTGGGAATACCAGGTGCAGTAGGCTTTTTCCGCCAGCAGGGGCTGCTCAAGTCACCCCTCTGCACTCGTGTTGGGCCACGCACGCAATGCAGCGACAGGTTATTTTTGCTGCCGCTGTGCCTGGCATCAGTCTCCTGCAGGCAGGAGACAGGGAGGGGAGGAGAGCGGAGCGCTGCCAAAATCAGCAAGAAAGAGGGAAAGAAAGGGATTGGGGCTGCACGCTGTCTGCGGCTGGCAGTCAGGAAAGGAGGACAATAGACAATAGGTGCAGGAGTTGGCCATTCTGCCCTTGGAGCCTGCACCACCATTCAGTATGATCATGGCTGATCATCCTTAATCAGTATCCTGTTCCTGCCTTATCTCCATAAGCCTTGATTCCACTATCCTTGAGAGCTCTGTCCAACTCTTTCTTCAATGAATCCAGAGACTGGGCCTCCACTGCCCTCTGGGGCAGAGCATTCCACACAGCCACCACTCTCTGGGTGAAGACGTTTCTCCTCATCTCTGTCCTAAACGGTCTACCCCGTATTTTTAAGCTGTGTCCCCTGTTTCGGCACTCACGTTTCCTGCCGCCAGAGTGTCCAATCCTTTGATAATCTTATATGTCTCAACCAGATCCCCTCTCAGTCTTCTAAACTCAAGGGTACACAAGCCCAGTCGCTCCAGTCTTTCAGTGTAAGGTAATCCCGCCATTCCAGGAATTGACCTCGTCAACCTACGCTGCACTCCCTCAATAGCCAGAATGTCTCTCCTCAAATTTGGAGACCAGAACTGCACACAGTACTCCAGGTGTGGTCTCACCAGGGCCCTGTACACCTGCAGAAGAACCTCTTTGCTTCTGTACTCAATCCCTCTTGTTATGAAGGCCAGCATGCTATTAGCCTTCTTCACTACCTGCTGTACCTGCATGCTTACCTTCATTGAGCGGTGTACAAGAACCCCCAGATCTCTCTGTACTGTCCCTTGACCGAAATTGATTCCATTTAGGTAGTAATCTGCCTTCCTGTTCTTGCCACCAAAGTGGATAAGCATCCATTTATCCACATTAAAGTGCATCTGCCATGCATCTGACCACTCACCTAACTTGTCCAGGTCACCCGGTAATCTCCTAACATCCTCATCACATTTCACCCTGCCACCCAGCTCAGTATCATCAGCAAATTTGCTAATGTTATTGCTAATAGCATCTTCTATATCATGAACATATATTGTAAAAAGCTGCGGTCCCAGTACTGATCCCTGCGGTACCCCACTGGTCACTGCCTGCCATTCCGAAATGGAGGCGTGGAGGAGTGTGGAAGGATGAGAGAATGCAGGCTGCAGCCCTATGAAGCAGGGGGAGGTTTTGCAGTTGGCCTGTGTGGGGATGTGGGAGACGACAGGAGCCTGGTGGGCAAGGGCTAGCTGGAGGGAGGGAGGGAGGGAAGCACGCACGGAGGAGAAAGAGCAAAGAGAAAAGAGAGAAAAAAAAAACAAAGGGGATCAAGAGAAAGAGCAGCAAAGAAAATGTGGCTGGCCAGCACGCCTTGAAGTGGGGAGAAAAGGCAAGGGCCAGCGCCTACGGCCATACTAGTCTGAAAACGCCCGATCTCCTCTGATCTCGGAAGCTAAGCAGACTCAGGCCTGGTTAGTACTTGGATGGGAGACCGCCTGGGAATACCAGGTGCAGTAGGCTTTTTCCGCCAGCAGGGGCTGCTCAAGTCACCCCTCTGCACTCGTGTTGGGCCACGCACGCAATGCAGCGACAGGTTATTTTTGCTGCCGCTGTGCCTGGCATCAGTCTCCTGCAGGCAGGAGACAGGGAGGGGAGGAGAGCGGAGCGCTGCCAAAATCAGCAAGAAAGAGGGAAAGAAAGGGATTGGGGCTGCACGCTGTCTGCGGCTGGCAGTCAGGAAAGGAGGACAATAGACAATAGGTGCAGGAGTTGGCCATTCTGCCCTTGGAGCCTGCACCACCATTCAATATGATCATGGCTGATCATCCTTAATCAGTATCCTGTTCCTGCCTTATCTCCATAAGCCTTGATTCCACTATCCTTGAGAGCTCTGTCCAACTCTTTCTTCAATGAATCCAGAGACTGGGCCTCCACTGCCCTCTGGGGCAGAGCATTCCACACAGCCACCACTCTCTGGGTGAAGACGTTTCTCCTCATCTCTGTCCTAAACGGTCTACCCCGTATTTTTAAGCTGTGTCCCCTGTTTCGGCACTCACGTTTCCTGCCGCCAGAGTGTCCAATCCTTTGATAATCTTATATGTCTCAACCAGATCCCCTCTCAGTCTTCTAAACTCAAGGGTACACAAGCCCAGTCGCTCCAGTCTTTCAGTGTAAGGTAATCCCGCCATTCCAGGAATTGACCTCGTCAACCTACGCTGCACTCCCTCAATAGCCAGAATGTCTCTCCTCAAATTTGGAGACCAGAACTGCACACAGTACTCCAGGTGTGGTCTCACCAGGGCCCTGTACACCTGCAGAAGAACCTCTTTGCTTCTGTACTCAATCCCTCTTGTTATGAAGGCCAGCATGCTATTAGCCTTCTTCACTACCTGCTGTACCTGCATGCTTACCTTCATTGAGCGGTGTACAAGAACCCCCAGATCTCTCTGTACTGTCCCTTGACCGAAATTGATTCCATTTAGGTAGTAATCTGCCTTCCTGTTCTTGCCACCAAAGTGGATAAGCATCCATTTATCCACATTAAAGTGCATCTGCCATGCATCTGACCACTCACCTAACTTGTCCAGGTCACCCGGTAATCTCCTAACATCCTCATCACATTTCACCCTGCCACCCAGCTCAGTATCATCAGCAAATTTGCTAATGTTATTGCTAATAGCATCTTCTATATCATGAACATATATTGTAAAAAGCTGCGGTCCCAGTACTGATCCCTGCGGTACCCCACTGGTCACTGCCTGCCATTCCGAAATGGAGGCGTGGAGGAGTGTGGAAGGATGAGAGAATGCAGGCTGCAGCCCTATGAAGCAGGGGGAGGTTTTGCAGTTGGCCTGTGTGGGGATGTGGGAGACGACAGGAGCCTGGTGGGCAAGGGCTAGCTGGAGGGAGGGAGGGAGGGAGGGAAGCACGCACGGAGGAGAAAGAGCAAAGAGAAAAGAGAGAAAAAAAAAACAAAGGGGATCAAGAGAAAGAGCAGCAAAGAAAATGTGGCTGGCCAGCACGCCTTGAAGTGGGGAGAAAAGGCAAGGGCCAGCGCCTACGGCCATACTAGTCTGAAAATGTCTGATCTCGGAAGCTAAGCAGACTCAGGCCTGGTTAGTACTTGGATGGGAGACCGCCTGGGAATACCAGGTGCAGTAGGCTTTTTCCGCCAGCAGGGGCTGCTCAAGTCACCCCTCTGCACTCGTGTTGGGCCACGCACGCAATGCAGCGACAGGTTATTTTTGCTGCCGCTGTGCCTGGCATCAGGAGACAGGGAGGGGAGGAGAGCGGAGCGCTGCCAAAATCAGCAAGAAAGACGGAAAGAAAGGGATTGGGGCTGCACGCTGTCTGCGGCTGGCAGTCAGGAAAGGAGGACAATAGACAATAGGTGCAGGAGTTGGCCATTCTGCCCTTGGAGCCTGCACCACCATTCAATATGATCATGGCTGATCATCCTTAATCAGTATCCTGTTCCTGCCTTATCTCCATAAGCCTTGATTCCACTATCCTTGAGAGCTCTGTCCAACTCTTTCTTCAATGAATCCAGAGACTGGGCCTCCACTGCCCTCTGGGGCAGAGCATTCCACACAGCCACCACTCTCTGGGTGAAGACGTTTCTCCTCATCTCTGTCCTAAACGGTCTACCCCGTATTTTTAAGCTGTGTCCTCTGTTTCGGCACTCACGTTTCCTGCCGCCAGAGTGTCCAATCCTTTGATAATCTTATATGTCTCAACCAGATCCCCTCTCAGTCTTCTAAACTCAAGGGTACACAAGCCCAGTCGCTCCAGTCTTTCAGTGTAAGGTAATCCCGCCATTCCAGGAATTGACCTCGTCAACCTACGCTGCACTCCCTCAATAGCCAGAATGTCTCTCCTCAAATTTGGAGACCAGAACTGCACACAGTACTCCAGGTGTGGTCTCACCAGGGCCCTGTACACCTGCAGAAGAACCTCTTTGCTTCTGTACTCAATCCCTCTTGTTATGAAGGCCAGCATGCTATTAGCCTTCTTCACTACCTGCTGTACCTGCATGCTTACCTTCATTGAGCGGTGTACAAGAACCCCCAGATCTCTCTGTACTGTCCCTTGACCGAAATTGATTCCATTTAGGTAGTAATCTGCCTTCCTGTTCTTGCCACCAAAGTGGATAAGCATCCATTTATCCACATTAAAGTGCATCTGCCATGCATCTGACCACTCACCTAACTTGTCCAGGTCACCCGGTAATCTCCTAACATCCTCATCACATTTCACCCTGCCACCCAGCTCAGTATCATCAGCAAATTTGCTAATGTTATTGCTAATAGCATCTTCTATATCATGAACATATATTGTAAAAAGCTGCGGTCCCAGTACTGATCCCTGCGGTACCCCACTGGTCACTGCCTGCCATTCCGAAATGGAGGCGTGGAGGAGTGTGGAAGGATGAGAGAATGCAGGCTGCAGCCCTATGAAGCAGGGGGAGGTTTTGCAGTTGGCCTGTGTGGGGATGTGGGAGACGACAGGAGCCTGGTGGGCAAGGGCTAGCTGGAGGGAGGGAGGGAGGGAGGGAAGCACGCACGGAGGAGAAAGAGCAAAGAGAAAAGAGAGAAAAAAAAAACAAAGGGGATCAAGAGAAAGAGCAGCAAAGAAAATGTGGCTGGCCAGCACGCCTTGAAGTGGGGAGAAAAGGCAAGGGCCAGCGCCTACGGCCATACTAGTCTGAAAACGCCCGATCTCGTCTGATCTCGGAAGCTAAGCAGACTCAGGCCTGGTTAGTACTTGGATGGGAGACCGCCTGGGAATACCAGGTGCAGTAGGCTTTTTCCGCCAGCAGGGGCTGCTCAAGTCACCCCTCTGCACTCGTGTTGGGCCACGCACGCAATGCAGCGACAGGTTATTTTTGCTGCCGCTGTGCCTGGCATCAGGAGACAGGGAGGGGAGGAGAGCGGAGCGCTGCCAAAATCAGCAAGAAAGACGGAAAGAAAGGGATTGGGGCTGCACGCTGTCTGCGGCTGGCAGTCAGGAAAGGAGGACAATAGACAATAGGTGCAGGAGTTGGCCATTCTGCCCTTGGAGCCTGCACCACCATTCAATATGATCATGGCTGATCATCCTTAATCAGTATCCTGTTCCTGCCTTATCTCCATAAGCCTTGATTCCACTATCCTTGAGAGCTCTGTCCAACTCTTTCTTCAATGAATCCAGAGACTGGGCCTCCACTGCCCTCTGGGGCAGAGCATTCCACACAGCCACCACTCTCTGGGTGAAGACGTTTCTCCTCATCTCTGTCCTAAACGGTCTACCCCGTATTTTTAAGCTGTGTCCCCTGTTTCGGCACTCACGTTTCCTGCCGCCAGAGTGTCCAATCCTTTGATAATCTTATATGTCTCAACCAGATCCCCTCTCAGTCTTCTAAACTCAAGGGTACACAAGCCCAGTCGCTCCAGTCTTTCAGTGTAAGGTAATCCCGCCATTCCAGGAATTGACCTCGTCAACCTACGCTGCACTCCCTCAATAGCCAGAATGTCTCTCCTCAAATTTGGAGACCAGAACTGCACACAGTACTCCAGGTGTGGTCTCACCAGGGCCCTGTACACCTGCAGAAGAACCTCTTTGCTTCTGTACTCAATCCCTCTTGTTATGAAGGCCAGCATGCTATTAGCCTTCTTCACTACCTGCTGTACCTGCATGCTTACCTTCATTGAGCGGTGTACAAGAACCCCCAGATCTCTCTGTACTGTCCCTTGACCGAAATTGATTCCATTTAGGTAGTAATCTGCCTTCCTGTTCTTGCCACCAAAGTGGATAAGCATCCATTTATCCACATTAAAGTGCATCTGCCATGCATCTGACCACTCACCTAACTTGTCCAGGTCACCCGGTAATCTCCTAACATCCTCATCACATTTCACCCTGCCACCCAGCTCAGTATCATCAGCAAATTTGCTAATGTTATTGCTAATAGCATCTTCTATATCATGAACATATATTGTAAAAAGCTGCGGTCCCAGTACTGATCCCTGCGGTACCCCACTGGTCACTGCCTGCCATTCCGAAATGGAGGCGTGGAGGAGTGTGGAAGGATGAGAGAATGCAGGCTGCAGCCCTATGAAGCAGGGGGAGGTTTTGCAGTTGGCCTGTGTGGGGATGTGGGAGACGACAGGAGCCTGGTGGGCAAGGGCTAGCTGGAGGGAGGGAGGGAGGGAGGGAAGCACGCACGGAGGAGAAAGAGCAAAGAGAAAAGAGAGAAAAAAAAAACAAAGGGGATCAAGAGAAAGAGCAGCAAAGAAAATGTGGCTGGCCAGCACGCCTTGAAGTGGGGAGAAAAGGCAAGGGCCAGCGCCTACGGCCATACTAGTCTGAAAATGTCTGATCTCGGAAGCTAAGCAGACTCAGGCCTGGTTAGTACTTGGATGGGAGACCGCCTGGGAATACCAGGTGCAGTAGGCTTTTTCCGCCAGCAGGGGCTGCTCAAGTCACCCCTCTGCACTCGTGTTGGGCCACGCACGCAATGCAGCGACAGGTTATTTTTGCTGCCGCTGTGCCTGGCATCAGGAGACAGGGAGGGGAGGAGAGCGGAGCGCTGCCAAAATCAGCAAGAAAGACGGAAAGAAAGGGATTGGGGCTGCACGCTGTCTGCGGCTGGCAGTCAGGAAAGGAGGACAATAGACAATAGGTGCAGGAGTTGGCCATTCTGCCCTTGGAGCCTGCACCACCATTCAATATGATCATGGCTGATCATCCTTAATCAGTATCCTGTTCCTGCCTTATCTCCATAAGCCTTGATTCCACTATCCTTGAGAGCTCTGTCCAACTCTTTCTTCAATGAATCCAGAGACTGGGCCTCCACTGCCCTCTGGGGCAGAGCATTCCACACAGCCACCACTCTCTGGGTGAAGACGTTTCTCCTCATCTCTGTCCTAAACGGTCTACCCCGTATTTTTAAGCTGTGTCCTCTGTTTCGGCACTCACGTTTCCTGCCGCCAGAGTGTCCAATCCTTTGATAATCTTATATGTCTCAACCAGATCCCCTCTCAGTCTTCTAAACTCAAGGGTACACAAGCCCAGTCGCTCCAGTCTTTCAGTGTAAGGTAATCCCGCCATTCCAGGAATTGACCTCGTCAACCTACGCTGCACTCCCTCAATAGCCAGAATGTCTCTCCTCAAATTTGGAGACCAGAACTGCACACAGTACTCCAGGTGTGGTCTCACCAGGGCCCTGTACACCTGCAGAAGAACCTCTTTGCTTCTGTACTCAATCCCTCTTGTTATGAAGGCCAGCATGCTATTAGCCTTCTTCACTACCTGCTGTACCTGCATGCTTACCTTCATTGAGCGGTGTACAAGAACCCCCAGATCTCTCTGTACTGTCCCTTGACCGAAATTGATTCCATTTAGGTAGTAATCTGCCTTCCTGTTCTTGCCACCAAAGTGGATAAGCATCCATTTATCCACATTAAAGTGCATCTGCCATGCATCTGACCACTCACCTAACTTGTCCAGGTCACCCGGTAATCTCCTAACATCCTCATCACATTTCACCCTGCCACCCAGCTCAGTATCATCAGCAAATTTGCTAATGTTATTGCTAATAGCATCTTCTATATCATGAACATATATTGTAAAAAGCTGCGGTCCCAGTACTGATCCCTGCGGTACCCCACTGGTCACTGCCTGCCATTCCGAAATGGAGGCGTGGAGGAGTGTGGAAGGATGAGAGAATGCAGGCTGCAGCCCTATGAAGCAGGGGGAGGTTTTGCAGTTGGCCTGTGTGGGGATGTGGGAGACGACAGGAGCCTGGTGGGCAAGGGCTAGCTGGAGGGAGGGAGGGAGGGAGGGAAGCACGCACGGAGGAGAAAGAGCAAAGAGAAAAGAGAGAAAAAAAAAACAAAGGGGATCAAGAGAAAGAGCAGCAAAGAAAATGTGGCTGGCCAGCACGCCTTGAAGTGGGGAGAAAAGGCAAGGGCCAGCGCCTACGGCCATACTAGTCTGAAAATGCCCGATCTCGTCTGATCTCGGAAGCTAAGCAGACTCAGGCCTGGTTAGTACTTGGATGGGAGACCGCCTGGGAATACCAGGTGCAGTAGGCTTTTTCCGCCAGCAGGGGCTGCTCAAGTCACCCCTCTGCACTCGTGTTGGGCCACGCACGCAATGCAGCGACAGGTTATTTTTGCTGCCGCTGTGCCTGGCATCAGGAGACAGGGAGGGGAGGAGAGCGGAGCGCTGCCAAAATCAGCAAGAAAGAGGGAAAGAAAGGGATTGGGGCTGCACGCTGTCTGCGGCTGGCAGTCAGGAAAGGAGGACAATAGACAATAGGTGCAGGAGTTGGCCATTCTGCCCTTGGAGCCTGCACCACCATTCAATATGATCATGGCTGATCATCCTTAATCAGTATCCTGTTCCTGCCTTATCTCCATAAGCCTTGATTCCACTATCCTTGAGAGCTCTGTCCAACTCTTTCTTCAATGAATCCAGAGACTGGGCCTCCACTGCCCTCTGGGGCAGAGCATTCCACACAGCCACCACTCTCTGGGTGAAGACGTTTCTCCTCATCTCTGTCCTAAACGGTCTACCCCGTATTTTTAAGCTGTGTCCCCTGTTTCGGCACTCACGTTTCCTGCCGCCAGAGTGTCCAATCCTTTGATAATCTTATATGTCTCAACCAGATCCCCTCTCAGTCTTCTAAACTCAAGGGTACACAAGCCCAGTCGCTCCAGTCTTTCAGTGTAAGGTAATCCCGCCATTCCAGGAATTGACCTCGTCAACCTACGCTGCACTCCCTCAATAGCCAGAATGTCTCTCCTCAAATTTGGAGACCAGAACTGCACACAGTACTCCAGGTGTGGTCTCACCAGGGCCCTGTACACCTGCAGAAGAACCTCTTTGCTTCTGTACTCAATCCCTCTTGTTATGAAGGCCAGCATGCTATTAGCCTTCTTCACTACCTGCTGTACCTGCATGCTTACCTTCATTGAGCGGTGTACAAGAACCCCCAGATCTCTCTGTACTGTCCCTTGACCGAAATTGATTCCATTTAGGTAGTAATCTGCCTTCCTGTTCTTGCCACCAAAGTGGATAAGCATCCATTTATCCACATTAAAGTGCATCTGCCATGCATCTGACCACTCACCTAACTTGTCCAGGTCACCCGGTAATCTCCTAACATCCTCATCACATTTCACCCTGCCACCCAGCTCAGTATCATCAGCAAATTTGCTAATGTTATTGCTAATAGCATCTTCTATATCATGAACATATATTGTAAAAAGCTGCGGTCCCAGTACTGATCCCTGCGGTACCCCACTGGTCACTGCCTGCCATTCCGAAATGGAGGCGTGGAGGAGTGTGGAAGGATGAGAGAATGCAGGCTGCAGCCCTATGAAGCAGGGGGAGGTTTTGCAGTTGGCCTGTGTGGGGATGTGGGAGACGACAGGAGCCTGGTGGGCAAGGGCTAGCTGGAGGGAGGGAGGGAGGGAGGGAAGCACGCACGGAGGAGAAAGAGCAAAGAGAAAAGAGAGAAAAAAAAAACAAAGGGGATCAAGAGAAAGAGCAGCAAAGAAAATGTGGCTGGCCAGCACGCCTTGAAGTGGGGAGAAAAGGCAAGGGCCAGCGCCTACGGCCATACTAGTCTGAAAACGCCCGATCTCGTCTGATCTCGGAAGCTAAGCAGACTCAGGCCTGGTTAGTACTTGGATGGGAGACCGCCTGGGAATACCAGGTGCAGTAGGCTTTTTCCGCCAGCAGGGGCTGCTCAAGTCACCCCTCTGCACTCGTGTTGGGCCACGCACGCAATGCAGCGACAGGTTATTTTTGCTGCCGCTGTGCCTGGCATCAGTCTCCTGCAGGCAGGAGACAGGGAGGGGAGGAGAGCGGAGCGCTGCCAAAATCAGCAAGAAAGAGGGAAAGAAAGGGATTGGGGCTGCACGCTGTCTGCGGCTGGCAGTCAGGAAAGGAGGACAATAGACAATAGGTGCAGGAGTTGGCCATTCTGCCCTTGGAGCCTGCACCACCATTCAATATGATCATGGCTGATCATCCTTAATCAGTATCCTGTTCCTGCCTTATCTCCATAAGCCTTGATTCCACTATCCTTGAGAGCTCTGTCCAACTCTTTCTTCAATGAATCCAGAGACTGGGCCTCCACTGCCCTCTGGGGCAGAGCATTCCACACAGCCACCACTCTCTGGGTGAAGACGTTTCTCCTCATCTCTGTCCTAAACGGTCTACCCCGTATTTTTAAGCTGTGTCCCCTGTTTCGGCACTCACGTTTCCTGCCGCCAGAGTGTCCAATCCTTTGATAATCTTATATGTCTCAACCAGATCCCCTCTCAGTCTTCTAAACTCAAGGGTACACAAGCCCAGTCGCTCCAGTCTTTCAGTGTAAGGTAATCCCGCCATTCCAGGAATTGACCTCGTCAACCTACGCTGCACTCCCTCAATAGCCAGAATGTCTCTCCTCAAATTTGGAGACCAGAACTGCACACAGTACTCCAGGTGTGGTCTCACCAGGGCCCTGTACACCTGCAGAAGAACCTCTTTGCTTCTGTACTCAATCCCTCTTGTTATGAAGGCCAGCATGCTATTAGCCTTCTTCACTACCTGCTGTACCTGCATGCTTACCTTCATTGAGCGGTGTACAAGAACCCCCAGATCTCTCTGTACTGTCCCTTGACCGAAATTGATTCCATTTAGGTAGTAATCTGCCTTCCTGTTCTTGCCACCAAAGTGGATAAGCATCCATTTATCCACATTAAAGTGCATCTGCCATGCATCTGACCACTCACCTAACTTGTCCAGGTCACCCGGTAATCTCCTAACATCCTCATCACATTTCACCCTGCCACCCAGCTCAGTATCATCAGCAAATTTGCTAATGTTATTGCTAATAGCATCTTCTATATCATGAACATATATTGTAAAAAGCTGCGGTCCCAGTACTGATCCCTGCGGTACCCCACTGGTCACTGCCTGCCATTCCGAAATGGAGGCGTGGAGGAGTGTGGAAGGATGAGAGAATGCAGGCTGCAGCCCTATGAAGCAGGGGGAGGTTTTGCAGTTGGCCTGTGTGGGGATGTGGGAGACGACAGGAGCCTGGTGGGCAAGGGCTAGCTGGAGGGAGGGAGGGAGGGAAGCACGCACGGAGGAGAAAGAGCAAAGAGAAAAGAGAGAAAAAAAAAACAAAGGGGATCAAGAGAAAGAGCAGCAAAGAAAATGTGGCTGGCCAGCACGCCTTGAAGTGGGGAGAAAAGGCAAGGGCCAGCGCCTACGGCCATACTAGTCTGAAAACGCCCGATCTCCTCTGATCTCGGAAGCTAAGCAGACTCAGGCCTGGTTAGTACTTGGATGGGAGACCGCCTGGGAATACCAGGTGCAGTAGGCTTTTTCCGCCAGCAGGGGCTGCTCAAGTCACCCCTCTGCACTCGTGTTGGGCCACGCACGCAATGCAGCGACAGGTTATTTTTGCTGCCGCTGTGCCTGGCATCAGTCTCCTGCAGGCAGGAGACAGGGAGGGGAGGAGAGCGGAGCGCTGCCAAAATCAGCAAGAAAGACGGAAAGAAAGGGATTGGGGCTGCACGCTGTCTGCGGCTGGCAGTCAGGAAAGGAGGACAATAGACAATAGGTGCAGGAGTTGGCCATTCTGCCCTTGGAGCCTGCACCACCATTCAATATGATCATGGCTGATCATCCTTAATCAGTATCCTGTTCCTGCCTTATCTCCATAAGCCTTGATTCCACTATCCTTGAGAGCTCTGTCCAACTCTTTCTTCAATGAATCCAGAGACTGGGCCTCCACTGCCCTCTGGGGCAGAGCATTCCACACAGCCACCACTCTCTGGGTGAAGACGTTTCTCCTCATCTCTGTCCTAAACGGTCTACCCCGTATTTTTAAGCTGTGTCCCCTGTTTCGGCACTCACGTTTCCTGCCGCCAGAGTGTCCAATCCTTTGATAATCTTATATGTCTCAACCAGATCCCCTCTCAGTCTTCTAAACTCAAGGGTACACAAGCCCAGTCGCTCCAGTCTTTCAGTGTAAGGTAATCCCGCCATTCCAGGAATTGACCTCGTCAACCTACGCTGCACTCCCTCAATAGCCAGAATGTCTCTCCTCAAATTTGGAGACCAGAACTGCACACAGTACTCCAGGTGTGGTCTCACCAGGGCCCTGTACACCTGCAGAAGAACCTCTTTGCTTCTGTACTCAATCCCTCTTGTTATGAAGGCCAGCATGCTATTAGCCTTCTTCACTACCTGCTGTACCTGCATGCTTACCTTCATTGAGCGGTGTACAAGAACCCCCAGATCTCTCTGTACTGTCCCTTGACCGAAATTGATTCCATTTAGGTAGTAATCTGCCTTCCTGTTCTTGCCACCAAAGTGGATAAGCATCCATTTATCCACATTAAAGTGCATCTGCCATGCATCTGACCACTCACCTAACTTGTCCAGGTCACCCGGTAATCTCCTAACATCCTCATCACATTTCACCCTGCCACCCAGCTCAGTATCATCAGCAAATTTGCTAATGTTATTGCTAATAGCATCTTCTATATCATGAACATATATTGTAAAAAGCTGCGGTCCCAGTACTGATCCCTGCGGTACCCCACTGGTCACTGCCTGCCATTCCGAAATGGAGGCGTGGAGGAGTGTGGAAGGATGAGAGAATGCAGGCTGCAGCCCTATGAAGCAGGGGGAGGTTTTGCAGTTGGCCTGTGTGGGGATGTGGGAGACGACAGGAGCCTGGTGGGCAAGGGCTAGCTGGAGGGAGGGAGGGAGGGAAGCACGCACGGAGGAGAAAGAGCAAAGAGAAAAGAGAGAAAAAAAAAACAAAGGGGATCAAGAGAAAGAGCAGCAAAGAAAATGTGGCTGGCCAGCACGCCTTGAAGTGGGGAGAAAAGGCAAGGGCCAGCGCCTACGGCCATACTAGTCTGAAAACGCCCGATCTCCTCTGATCTCGGAAGCTAAGCAGACTCAGGCCTGGTTAGTACTTGGATGGGAGACCGCCTGGGAATACCAGGTGCAGTAGGCTTTTTCCGCCAGCAGGGGCTGCTCAAGTCACCCCTCTGCACTCGTGTTGGGCCACGCACGCAATGCAGCGACAGGTTATTTTTGCTGCCGCTGTGCCTGGCATCAGTCTCCTGCAGGCAGGAGACAGGGAGGGGAGGAGAGCGGAGCGCTGCCAAAATCAGCAAGAAAGACGGAAAGAAAGGGATTGGGGCTGCACGCTGTCTGCGGCTGGCAGTCAGGAAAGGAGGACAATAGACAATAGGTGCAGGAGTTGGCCATTCTGCCCTTGGAGCCTGCACCACCATTCAATATGATCATGGCTGATCATCCTTAATCAGTATCCTGTTCCTGCCTTATCTCCATAAGCCTTGATTCCACTATCCTTGAGAGCTCTGTCCAACTCTTTCTTCAATGAATCCAGAGACTGGGCCTCCACTGCCCTCTGGGGCAGAGCATTCCACACAGCCACCACTCTCTGGGTGAAGACGTTTCTCCTCATCTCTGTCCTAAACGGTCTACCCCGTATTTTTAAGCTGTGTCCCCTGTTTCGGCACTCACGTTTCCTGCCGCCAGAGTGTCCAATCCTTTGATAATCTTATATGTCTCAACCAGATCCCCTCTCAGTCTTCTAAACTCAAGGGTACACAAGCCCAGTCGCTCCAGTCTTTCAGTGTAAGGTAATCCCGCCATTCCAGGAATTGACCTCGTCAACCTACGCTGCACTCCCTCAATAGCCAGAATGTCTCTCCTCAAATTTGGAGACCAGAACTGCACACAGTACTCCAGGTGTGGTCTCACCAGGGCCCTGTACACCTGCAGAAGAACCTCTTTGCTTCTGTACTCAATCCCTCTTGTTATGAAGGCCAGCATGCTATTAGCCTTCTTCACTACCTGCTGTACCTGCATGCTTACCTTCATTGAGCGGTGTACAAGAACCCCCAGATCTCTCTGTACTGTCCCTTGACCGAAATTGATTCCATTTAGGTAGTAATCTGCCTTCCTGTTCTTGCCACCAAAGTGGATAAGCATCCATTTATCCACATTAAAGTGCATCTGCCATGCATCTGACCACTCACCTAACTTGTCCAGGTCACCCGGTAATCTCCTAACATCCTCATCACATTTCACCCTGCCACCCAGCTCAGTATCATCAGCAAATTTGCTAATGTTATTGCTAATAGCATCTTCTATATCATGAACATATATTGTAAAAAGCTGCGGTCCCAGTACTGATCCCTGCGGTACCCCACTGGTCACTGCCTGCCATTCCGAAATGGAGGCGTGGAGGAGTGTGGAAGGATGAGAGAATGCAGGCTGCAGCCCTATGAAGCAGGGGGAGGTTTTGCAGTTGGCCTGTGTGGGGATGTGGGAGACGACAGGAGCCTGGTGGGCAAGGGCTAGCTGGAGGGAGGGAGGGAGGGAGGGAAGCACGCACGGAGGAGAAAGAGCAAAGAGAAAAGAGAGAAAAAAAAAACAAAGGGGATCAAGAGAAAGAGCAGCAAAGAAAATGTGGCTGGCCAGCACGCCTTGAAGTGGGGAGAAAAGGCAAGGGCCAGCGCCTACGGCCATACTAGTCTGAAAATGTCTGATCTCGGAAGCTAAGCAGACTCAGGCCTGGTTAGTACTTGGATGGGAGACCGCCTGGGAATACCAGGTGCAGTAGGCTTTTTCCGCCAGCAGGGGCTGCTCAAGTCACCCCTCTGCACTCGTGTTGGGCCACGCACGCAATGCAGCGACAGGTTATTTTTGCTGCCGCTGTGCCTGGCATCAGGAGACAGGGAGGGGAGGAGAGCGGAGCGCTGCCAAAATCAGCAAGAAAGACGGAAAGAAAGGGATTGGGGCTGCACGCTGTCTGCGGCTGGCAGTCAGGAAAGGAGGACAATAGACAATAGGTGCAGGAGTTGGCCATTCTGCCCTTGGAGCCTGCACCACCATTCAATATGATCATGGCTGATCATCCTTAATCAGTATCCTGTTCCTGCCTTATCTCCATAAGCCTTGATTCCACTATCCTTGAGAGCTCTGTCCAACTCTTTCTTCAATGAATCCAGAGACTGGGCCTCCACTGCCCTCTGGGGCAGAGCATTCCACACAGCCACCACTCTCTGGGTGAAGACGTTTCTCCTCATCTCTGTCCTAAACGGTCTACCCCGTATTTTTAAGCTGTGTCCTCTGTTTCGGCACTCACGTTTCCTGCCGCCAGAGTGTCCAATCCTTTGATAATCTTATATGTCTCAACCAGATCCCCTCTCAGTCTTCTAAACTCAAGGGTACACAAGCCCAGTCGCTCCAGTCTTTCAGTGTAAGGTAATCCCGCCATTCCAGGAATTGACCTCGTCAACCTACGCTGCACTCCCTCAATAGCCAGAATGTCTCTCCTCAAATTTGGAGACCAGAACTGCACACAGTACTCCAGGTGTGGTCTCACCAGGGCCCTGTACACCTGCAGAAGAACCTCTTTGCTTCTGTACTCAATCCCTCTTGTTATGAAGGCCAGCATGCTATTAGCCTTCTTCACTACCTGCTGTACCTGCATGCTTACCTTCATTGAGCGGTGTACAAGAACCCCCAGATCTCTCTGTACTGTCCCTTGACCGAAATTGATTCCATTTAGGTAGTAATCTGCCTTCCTGTTCTTGCCACCAAAGTGGATAAGCATCCATTTATCCACATTAAAGTGCATCTGCCATGCATCTGACCACTCACCTAACTTGTCCAGGTCACCCGGTAATCTCCTAACATCCTCATCACATTTCACCCTGCCACCCAGCTCAGTATCATCAGCAAATTTGCTAATGTTATTGCTAATAGCATCTTCTATATCATGAACATATATTGTAAAAAGCTGCGGTCCCAGTACTGATCCCTGCGGTACCCCACTGGTCACTGCCTGCCATTCCGAAATGGAGGCGTGGAGGAGTGTGGAAGGATGAGAGAATGCAGGCTGCAGCCCTATGAAGCAGGGGGAGGTTTTGCAGTTGGCCTGTGTGGGGATGTGGGAGACGACAGGAGCCTGGTGGGCAAGGGCTAGCTGGAGGGAGGGAGGGAGGGAGGGAAGCACGCACGGAGGAGAAAGAGCAAAGAGAAAAGAGAGAAAAAAAAAACAAAGGGGATCAAGAGAAAGAGCAGCAAAGAAAATGTGGCTGGCCAGCACGCCTTGAAGTGGGGAGAAAAGGCAAGGGCCAGCGCCTACGGCCATACTAGTCTGAAAACGCCCGATCTCGTCTGATCTCGGAAGCTAAGCAGACTCAGGCCTGGTTAGTACTTGGATGGGAGACCGCCTGGGAATACCAGGTGCAGTAGGCTTTTTCCGCCAGCAGGGGCTGCTCAAGTCACCCCTCTGCACTCGTGTTGGGCCACGCACGCAATGCAGCGACAGGTTATTTTTGCTGCCGCTGTGCCTGGCATCAGGAGACAGGGAGGGGAGGAGAGCGGAGCGCTGCCAAAATCAGCAAGAAAGACGGAAAGAAAGGGATTGGGGCTGCACGCTGTCTGCGGCTGGCAGTCAGGAAAGGAGGACAATAGACAATAGGTGCAGGAGTTGGCCATTCTGCCCTTGGAGCCTGCACCACCATTCAATATGATCATGGCTGATCATCCTTAATCAGTATCCTGTTCCTGCCTTATCTCCATAAGCCTTGATTCCACTATCCTTGAGAGCTCTGTCCAACTCTTTCTTCAATGAATCCAGAGACTGGGCCTCCACTGCCCTCTGGGGCAGAGCATTCCACACAGCCACCACTCTCTGGGTGAAGACGTTTCTCCTCATCTCTGTCCTAAACGGTCTACCCCGTATTTTTAAGCTGTGTCCCCTGTTTCGGCACTCACGTTTCCTGCCGCCAGAGTGTCCAATCCTTTGATAATCTTATATGTCTCAACCAGATCCCCTCTCAGTCTTCTAAACTCAAGGGTACACAAGCCCAGTCGCTCCAGTCTTTCAGTGTAAGGTAATCCCGCCATTCCAGGAATTGACCTCGTCAACCTACGCTGCACTCCCTCAATAGCCAGAATGTCTCTCCTCAAATTTGGAGACCAGAACTGCACACAGTACTCCAGGTGTGGTCTCACCAGGGCCCTGTACACCTGCAGAAGAACCTCTTTGCTTCTGTACTCAATCCCTCTTGTTATGAAGGCCAGCATGCTATTAGCCTTCTTCACTACCTGCTGTACCTGCATGCTTACCTTCATTGAGCGGTGTACAAGAACCCCCAGATCTCTCTGTACTGTCCCTTGACCGAAATTGATTCCATTTAGGTAGTAATCTGCCTTCCTGTTCTTGCCACCAAAGTGGATAAGCATCCATTTATCCACATTAAAGTGCATCTGCCATGCATCTGACCACTCACCTAACTTGTCCAGGTCACCCGGTAATCTCCTAACATCCTCATCACATTTCACCCTGCCACCCAGCTCAGTATCATCAGCAAATTTGCTAATGTTATTGCTAATAGCATCTTCTATATCATGAACATATATTGTAAAAAGCTGCGGTCCCAGTACTGATCCCTGCGGTACCCCACTGGTCACTGCCTGCCATTCCGAAATGGAGGCGTGGAGGAGTGTGGAAGGATGAGAGAATGCAGGCTGCAGCCCTATGAAGCAGGGGGAGGTTTTGCAGTTGGCCTGTGTGGGGATGTGGGAGACGACAGGAGCCTGGTGGGCAAGGGCTAGCTGGAGGGAGGGAGGGAGGGAGGGAAGCACGCACGGAGGAGAAAGAGCAAAGAGAAAAGAGAGAAAAAAAAAACAAAGGGGATCAAGAGAAAGAGCAGCAAAGAAAATGTGGCTGGCCAGCACGCCTTGAAGTGGGGAGAAAAGGCAGGAGCCAGCGCCTACGGCCATACTAGTCTGAAAACGCCCGATCTCGTCTGATCTCGGAAGCTAAGCAGACTCAGGCCTGGTTAGTACTTGGATGGGAGACCGCCTGGGAATACCAGGTGCAGTAGGCTTTTTCCGCCAGCAGGGGCTGCTCAAGTCACCCCTCTGCACTCGTGTTGGGCCACGCACGCAATGCAGCGACAGGTTATTTTTGCTGCCGCTGTGCCTGGCATCAGGAGACAGGGAGGGGAGGAGAGCGGAGCGCTGCCAAAATCAGCAAGAAAGACGGAAAGAAAGGGATTGGGGCTGCACGCTGTCTGCGGCTGGCAGTCAGGAAAGGAGGACAATAGACAATAGGTGCAGGAGTTGGCCATTCTGCCCTTGGAGCCTGCACCACCATTCAATATGATCATGGCTGATCATCCTTAATCAGTATCCTGTTCCTGCCTTATCTCCATAAGCCTTGATTCCACTATCCTTGAGAGCTCTGTCCAACTCTTTCTTCAATGAATCCAGAGACTGGGCCTCCACTGCCCTCTGGGGCAGAGCATTCCACACAGCCACCACTCTCTGGGTGAAGACGTTTCTCCTCATCTCTGTCCTAAACGGTCTACCCCGTATTTTTAAGCTGTGTCCCCTGTTTCGGCACTCACGTTTCCTGCCGCCAGAGTGTCCAATCCTTTGATAATCTTATATGTCTCAACCAGATCCCCTCTCAGTCTTCTAAACTCAAGGGTACACAAGCCCAGTCGCTCCAGTCTTTCAGTGTAAGGTAATCCCGCCATTCCAGGAATTGACCTCGTCAACCTACGCTGCACTCCCTCAATAGCCAGAATGTCTCTCCTCAAATTTGGAGACCAGAACTGCACACAGTACTCCAGGTGTGGTCTCACCAGGGCCCTGTACACCTGCAGAAGAACCTCTTTGCTTCTGTACTCAATCCCTCTTGTTATGAAGGCCAGCATGCTATTAGCCTTCTTCACTACCTGCTGTACCTGCATGCTTACCTTCATTGAGCGGTGTACAAGAACCCCCAGATCTCTCTGTACTGTCCCTTGACCGAAATTGATTCCATTTAGGTAGTAATCTGCCTTCCTGTTCTTGCCACCAAAGTGGATAAGCATCCATTTATCCACATTAAAGTGCATCTGCCATGCATCTGACCACTCACCTAACTTGTCCAGGTCACCCGGTAATCTCCTAACATCCTCATCACATTTCACCCTGCCACCCAGCTCAGTATCATCAGCAAATTTGCTAATGTTATTGCTAATAGCATCTTCTATATCATGAACATATATTGTAAAAAGCTGCGGTCCCAGTACTGATCCCTGCGGTACCCCACTGGTCACTGCCTGCCATTCCGAAATGGAGGCGTGGAGGAGTGTGGAAGGATGAGAGAATGCAGGCTGCAGCCCTATGAAGCAGGGGGAGGTTTTGCAGTTGGCCTGTGTGGGGATGTGGGAGACGACAGGAGCCTGGTGGGCAAGGGCTAGCTGGAGGGAGGGAGGGAGGGAGGGAGGGAAGCACGCACGGAGGAGAAAGAGCAAAGAGAAAAGAGAGAAAAAAAAAACAAAGGGGATCAAGAGAAAGAGCAGCAAAGAAAATGTGGCTGGCCAGCACGCCTTGAAGTGGGGAGAAAAGGCAAGGGCCAGCGCCTACGGCCATACTAGTCTGAAAACGCCCGATCTCGTCTGATCTCGGAAGCTAAGCAGCCTCAGGCCTGGTTAGTACTTGGATGGGAGACCGCCTGGGAATACCAGGTGCAGTAGGCTTTTTCCGCCAGCAGGGGCTGCTCAAGTCACCCCTCTGCACTCGTGTTGGGCCACGCACGCAATGCAGCGACAGGTTATTTTTGCTGCCGCTGTGCCTGGCATCAGTCTCCTGCAGGCAGGAGACAGGGAGGGGAGGAGAGCGGAGCGCTGCCAAAATCAGCAAGAAAGAGGGAAAGAAAGGGATTGGGGCTGCACGCTGTCTGCGGCTGGCAGTCAGGAAAGGAGGACAATAGACAATAGGTGCAGGAGTTGGCCATTCTGCCCTTGGAGCCTGCACCACCATTCAATATGATCATGGCTGATCATCCTTAATCAGTATCCTGTTCCTGCCTTATCTCCATAAGCCTTGATTCCACTATCCTTGAGAGCTCTGTCCAACTCTTTCTTCAATGAATCCAGAGACTGGGCCTCCACTGCCCTCTGGGGCAGAGCATTCCACACAGCCACCACTCTCTGGGTGAAGACGTTTCTCCTCATCTCTGTCCTAAACGGTCTACCCCGTATTTTTAAGCTGTGTCCCCTGTTTCGGCACTCACGTTTCCTGCCGCCAGAGTGTCCAATCCTTTGATAATCTTATATGTCTCAACCAGATCCCCTCTCAGTCTTCTAAACTCAAGGGTACACAAGCCCAGTCGCTCCAGTCTTTCAGTGTAAGGTAATCCCGCCATTCCAGGAATTGACCTCGTCAACCTACGCTGCACTCCCTCAATAGCCAGAATGTCTCTCCTCAAATTTGGAGACCAGAACTGCACACAGTACTCCAGGTGTGGTCTCACCAGGGCCCTGTACACCTGCAGAAGAACCTCTTTGCTTCTGTACTCAATCCCTCTTGTTATGAAGGCCAGCATGCTATTAGCCTTCTTCACTACCTGCTGTACCTGCATGCTTACCTTCATTGAGCGGTGTACAAGAACCCCCAGATCTCTCTGTACTGTCCCTTGACCGAAATTGATTCCATTTAGGTAGTAATCTGCCTTCCTGTTCTTGCCACCAAAGTGGATAAGCATCCATTTATCCACATTAAAGTGCATCTGCCATGCATCTGACCACTCACCTAACTTGTCCAGGTCACCCGGTAATCTCCTAACATCCTCATCACATTTCACCCTGCCACCCAGCTCAGTATCATCAGCAAATTTGCTAATGTTATTGCTAATAGCATCTTCTATATCATGAACATATATTGTAAAAAGCTGCGGTCCCAGTACTGATCCCTGCGGTACCCCACTGGTCACTGCCTGCCATTCCGAAATGGAGGCGTGGAGGAGTGTGGAAGGATGAGAGAATGCAGGCTGCAGCCCTATGAAGCAGGGGGAGGTTTTGCAGTTGGCCTGTGTGGGGATGTGGGAGACGACAGGAGCCTGGTGGGCAAGGGCTAGCTGGAGGGAGGGAGGGAGGGAAGCACGCACGGAGGAGAAAGAGCAAAGAGAAAAGAGAGAAAAAAAAAACAAAGGGGATCAAGAGAAAGAGCAGCAAAGAAAATGTGGCTGGCCAGCACGCCTTGAAGTGGGGAGAAAAGGCAAGGGCCAGCGCCTACGGCCATACTAGTCTGAAAGCGCCCGATCTCCTCTGATCTCGGAAGCTAAGCAGACTCAGGCCTGGTTAGTACTTGGATGGGAGACCGCCTGGGAATACCAGGTGCAGTAGGCTTTTTCCGCCAGCAGGGGCTGCTCAAGTCACCCCTCTGCACTCGTGTTGGGCCACGCACGCAATGCAGCGACAGGTTATTTTTGCTGCCGCTGTGCCTGGCATCAGTCTCCTGCAGGCAGGAGACAGGGAGGGGAGGAGAGCGGAGCGCTGCCAAAATCAGCAAGAAAGACGGAAAGAAAGGGATTGGGGCTGCACGCTGTCTGCGGCTGGCAGTCAGGAAAGGAGGACAATAGACAATAGGTGCAGGAGTTGGCCATTCTGCCCTTGGAGCCTGCACCACCATTCAATATGATCATGGCTGATCATCCTTAATCAGTATCCTGTTCCTGCCTTATCTCCATAAGCCTTGATTCCACTATCCTTGAGAGCTCTGTCCAACTCTTTCTTCAATGAATCCAGAGACTGGGCCTCCACTGCCCTCTGGGGCAGAGCATTCCACACAGCCACCACTCTCTGGGTGAAGACGTTTCTCCTCATCTCTGTCCTAAACGGTCTACCCCGTATTTTTAAGCTGTGTCCCCTGTTTCGGCACTCACGTTTCCTGCCGCCAGAGTGTCCAATCCTTTGATAATCTTATATGTCTCAACCAGATCCCCTCTCAGTCTTCTAAACTCAAGGGTACACAAGCCCAGTCGCTCCAGTCTTTCAGTGTAAGGTAATCCCGCCATTCCAGGAATTGACCTCGTCAACCTACGCTGCACTCCCTCAATAGCCAGAATGTCTCTCCTCAAATTTGGAGACCAGAACTGCACACAGTACTCCAGGTGTGGTCTCACCAGGGCCCTGTACACCTGCAGAAGAACCTCTTTGCTTCTGTACTCAATCCCTCTTGTTATGAAGGCCAGCATGCTATTAGCCTTCTTCACTACCTGCTGTACCTGCATGCTTACCTTCATTGAGCGGTGTACAAGAACCCCCAGATCTCTCTGTACTGTCCCTTGACCGAAATTGATTCCATTTAGGTAGTAATCTGCCTTCCTGTTCTTGCCACCAAAGTGGATAAGCATCCATTTATCCACATTAAAGTGCATCTGCCATGCATCTGACCACTCACCTAACTTGTCCAGGTCACCCGGTAATCTCCTAACATCCTCATCACATTTCACCCTGCTACCCAGCTCAGTATCATCAGCAAATTTGCTAATGTTATTGCTAATAGCATCTTCTATATCATGAACATATATTGTAAAAGGCTGCGGTCCCAGTACTGATCCCTGCGGTACCCCACTGGTCACTGCCTGCCATTCCGAAATGGAGGCGTGGAGGAGTGTGGAAGGATGAGAGAATGCAGGCTGCAGCCCTATGAAGCAGGGGGAGGTTTTGCAGTTGGCCTGTGTGGGGATGTGGGAGACGACAGGAGCCTGGTGGGCAAGGGCTAGCTGGAGGGAGGGAGGGAGTGAGGGAGGGAAGCACGCACAGAGGAGAAAGAGCAAAGAGAAAAGAGAGAAAAAAAAAACAAAGGGGATCAAGAGAAAGAGCAGCAAAGAAAATGTGGCTGGCCAGCACGCCTTGAAGTGGGGAGAAAAGGCAGGAACCAGCGCCTACGGCCATACTAGTCTGAAAACGCCTGATCTCGTCTGGTCTCGGAAGCTAAGCAGACTCAGGCCTGGTTAGTACTTGGATGGGAGACTGCCTGGGAATACCAGGTGCAGTAGGCTTTTTCCGCCAGCAGGGGCTGCTCAAGTCACCCCTCTGCACTCGTGTTGGGCCACGCACGCAATGCAGCGACAGGTTATTTTTGCTGCCGCTGTGCCTGGCATCAGTCTCCTGGAGACAGGGAGGGGAGGAGAGCGGAGCGCTGCCAAAATCAGCAAGAAAGACGGAAAGAAAGGGATTGGGGCTGCACGCTGTCTGCGGCTGGCAGTCAGGAAAGGAGGACAATAGACAATAGGTGCAGGAGTTGGCCATTCTGCCCTTGGAGCCTGCACCACCATTCAATATGATCATGGCTGATCATCCTTAATCAGTATCCTGTTCCTGCCTTATCTCCATAAGCCTTGATTCCACTATCCTTGAGAGCTCTGTCCAACTCTTTCTTCAATGAATCCAGAGACTGGGCCTCCACTGCCCTCTGGGGCAGAGCATTCCACACAGCCACCACTCTCTGGGTGAAGACGTTTCTCCTCATCTCTGTCCTAAACGGTCTACCCCGTATTTTTAAGCTGTGTCCTCTGTTTCGGCACTCACGTTTCCTGCCGCCAGAGTGTCCAATCCTTTGATAATCTTATATGTCTCAACCAGATCCCCTCTCAGTCTTCTAAACTCAAGGGTACACAAGCCCAGTCGCTCCAGTCTTTCAGTGTAAGGTAATCCCGCCATTCCAGGAATTGACCTCGTCAACCTACGCTGCACTCCCTCAATAGCCAGAATGTCTCTCCTCAAATTTGGAGACCAGAACTGCACACAGTACTCCAGGTGTGGTCTCACCAGGGCCCTGTACACCTGCAGAAGAACCTCTTTGCTTCTGTACTCAATCCCTCTTGTTATGAAGGCCAGCATGCTATTAGCCTTCTTCACTACCTGCTGTACCTGCATGCTTACCTTCATTGAGCGGTGTACAAGAACCCCCAGATCTCTCTGTACTGTCCCTTGACCGAAATTGATTCCATTTAGGTAGTAATCTGCCTTCCTGTTCTTGCCACCAAAGTGGATAAGCATCCATTTATCCACATTAAAGTGCATCTGCCATGCATCTGACCACTCACCTAACTTGTCCAGGTCACCCGGTAATCTCCTAACATCCTCATCACATTTCACCCTGCCACCCAGCTCAGTATCATCAGCAAATTTGCTAACGTTATTGCTAATAGCATCTTCTATATCATGAACATATATTGTAAAAAGCTGCGGTCCCAGTACTGATCCCTGCGGTACCCCACTGGTCACTGCCTGCCATTCCGAAATGGAGGCGTGGAGGAGTGTGGAAGGATGAGAGAATGCAGGCTGCAGCCCTATGAAGCAGGGGGAGGTTTTGCAGTTGGCCTGTGTGGGGATGTGGGAGACGACAGGAGCCTGGTGGGCAAGGGCTAGCTGGAGGGAGGGAGGGAGGGAAGCACGCACGGAGGAGAAAGAGCAAAGAGAAAAGAGAGAAAAA
>NC_092741.1:25429847-25449847 GCF_047496795.1 Chiloscyllium punctatum | reverse complement strand
TACTAGTCTGAAAACGCCCGATCTCCTCTGATCTCGGAAGCTAAGCAGACTCAGGCCTGGTTAGTACTTGGATGGGAGACCGCCTGGGAATACCAGGTGCAGTAGGCTTTTTCCGCCAGCAGGGGCTGCTCAAGTCACCCCTCTGCACTCGTGTTGGGCCACGCACGCAATGCAGCGACAGGTTATTTTTGCTGCCGCTGTGCCTGGCATCAGTCTCCTGCAGGCAGGAGACAGGGAGGGGAGGAGAGCGGAGCGCTGCCAAAATCAGCAAGAAAGAGGGAAAGAAAGGGATTGGGGCTGCACGCTGTCTGCGGCTGGCAGTCAGGAAAGGAGGACAATAGACAATAGGTGCAGGAGTTGGCCATTCTGCCCTTGGAGCCTGCACCACCATTCAGTATGATCATGGCTGATCATCCTTAATCAGTATCCTGTTCCTGCCTTATCTCCATAAGCCTTGATTCCACTATCCTTGAGAGCTCTGTCCAACTCTTTCTTCAATGAATCCAGAGACTGGGCCTCCACTGCCCTCTGGGGCAGAGCATTCCACACAGCCACCACTCTCTGGGTGAAGACGTTTCTCCTCATCTCTGTCCTAAACGGTCTACCCCGTATTTTTAAGCTGTGTCCCCTGTTTCGGCACTCACGTTTCCTGCCGCCAGAGTGTCCAATCCTTTGATAATCTTATATGTCTCAACCAGATCCCCTCTCAGTCTTCTAAACTCAAGGGTACACAAGCCCAGTCGCTCCAGTCTTTCAGTGTAAGGTAATCCCGCCATTCCAGGAATTGACCTCGTCAACCTACGCTGCACTCCCTCAATAGCCAGAATGTCTCTCCTCAAATTTGGAGACCAGAACTGCACACAGTACTCCAGGTGTGGTCTCACCAGGGCCCTGTACACCTGCAGAAGAACCTCTTTGCTTCTGTACTCAATCCCTCTTGTTATGAAGGCCAGCATGCTATTAGCCTTCTTCACTACCTGCTGTACCTGCATGCTTACCTTCATTGAGCGGTGTACAAGAACCCCCAGATCTCTCTGTACTGTCCCTTGACCGAAATTGATTCCATTTAGGTAGTAATCTGCCTTCCTGTTCTTGCCACCAAAGTGGATAAGCATCCATTTATCCACATTAAAGTGCATCTGCCATGCATCTGACCACTCACCTAACTTGTCCAGGTCACCCGGTAATCTCCTAACATCCTCATCACATTTCACCCTGCCACCCAGCTCAGTATCATCAGCAAATTTGCTAATGTTATTGCTAATAGCATCTTCTATATCATGAACATATATTGTAAAAAGCTGCGGTCCCAGTACTGATCCCTGCGGTACCCCACTGGTCACTGCCTGCCATTCCGAAATGGAGGCGTGGAGGAGTGTGGAAGGATGAGAGAATGCAGGCTGCAGCCCTATGAAGCAGGGGGAGGTTTTGCAGTTGGCCTGTGTGGGGATGTGGGAGACGACAGGAGCCTGGTGGGCAAGGGCTAGCTGGAGGGAGGGAGGGAGGGAAGCACGCACGGAGGAGAAAGAGCAAAGAGAAAAGAGAGAAAAAAAAAACAAAGGGGATCAAGAGAAAGAGCAGCAAAGAAAATGTGGCTGGCCAGCACGCCTTGAAGTGGGGAGAAAAGGCAAGGGCCAGCGCCTACGGCCATACTAGTCTGAAAACGCCCGATCTGGTCTGATCTCGGAAGCTAAGCAGACTCAGGCCTGGTTAGTACTTGGATGGGAGACCGCCTGGGAATACCAGGTGCAGTAGGCTTTTTCCGCCAGCAGGGGCTGCTCAAGTCACCCCTCTGCACTCGTGTTGGGCCACGCACGCAATGCAGCGACAGGTTATTTTTGCTGCCGCTGTGCCTGGCATCAGTCTCCTGCAGGCAGGAGACAGGGAGGGGAGGAGAGCGGAGCGCTGCCAAAATCAGCAAGAAAGAGGGAAAGAAAGGGATTGGGGCTGCACGCTGTCTGCGGCTGGCAGTCAGGAAAGGAGGACAATAGACAATAGGTGCAGGAGTTGGCCATTCTGCCCTTGGAGCCTGCACCACCATTCAATATGATCATGGCTGATCATCCTTAATCAGTATCCTGTTCCTGCCTTATCTCCATAAGCCTTGATTCCACTATCCTTGAGAGCTCTGTCCAACTCTTTCTTCAATGAATCCAGAGACTGGGCCTCCACTGCCCTCTGGGGCAGAGCATTCCACACAGCCACCACTCTCTGGGTGAAGACGTTTCTCCTCATCTCTGTCCTAAACGGTCTACCCCGTATTTTTAAGCTGTGTCCCCTGTTTCGGCACTCATGTTTCCTGCCGCCAGAGTGTCCAATCCTTTGATAATCTTATATGTCTCAACCAGATCCCCTCTCAGTCTTCTAAACTCAAGGGTACACAAGCCCAGTCGCTCCAGTCTTTCAGTGTAAGGTAATCCCGCCATTCCAGGAATTGACCTCGTCAACCTACGCTGCACTCCCTCAATAGCCAGAATGTCTCTCCTCAAATTTGGAGACCAGAACTGCACACAGTACTCCAGGTGTGGTCTCACCAGGGCCCTGTACACCTGCAGAAGAACCTCTTTGCTTCTGTACTCAATCCCTCTTGTTATGAAGGCCAGCATGCTATTAGCCTTCTTCACTACCTGCTGTACCTGCATGCTTACCTTCATTGAGCGGTGTACAAGAACCCCCAGATCTCTCTGTACTGTCCCTTGACCGAAATTGATTCCATTTAGGTAGTAATCTGCCTTCCTGTTCTTGCCACCAAAGTGGATAAGCATCCATTTATCCACATTAAAGTGCATCTGCCATGCATCTGACCACTCACCTAACTTGTCCAGGTCACCCGGTAATCTCCTAACATCCTCATCACATTTCACCCTGCCACCCAGCTCAGTATCATCAGCAAATTTGCTAATGTTATTGCTAATAGCATCTTCTATATCATGAACATATATTGTAAAAAGCTGCGGTCCCAGTACTGATCCCTGCGGTACCCCACTGGTCACTGCCTGCCATTCCGAAATGGAGGCGTGGAGGAGTGTGGAAGGATGAGAGAATGCAGGCTGCAGCCCTATGAAGCAGGGGGAGGTTTTGCAGTTGGCCTGTGTGGGGATGTGGGAGACGACAGGAGCCTGGTGGGCAAGGGCTAGCTGGAGGGAGGGAGGGAGGGAGGGAAGCACGCACGGAGGAGAAAGAGCAAAGAGAAAAGAGAGAAAAAAAAAACAAAGGGGATCAAGAGAAAGAGCAGCAAAGAAAATGTGGCTGGCCAGCACGCCTTGAAGTGGGGAGAAAAGGCAAGGGCCAGCGCCTACGGCCATACTAGTCTGAAAATGTCTGATCTCGGAAGCTAAGCAGACTCAGGCCTGGTTAGTACTTGGATGGGAGACCGCCTGGGAATACCAGGTGCAGTAGGCTTTTTCCGCCAGCAGGGGCTGCTCAAGTCACCCCTCTGCACTCGTGTTGGGCCACGCACGCAATGCAGCGACAGGTTATTTTTGCTGCCGCTGTGCCTGGCATCAGGAGACAGGGAGGGGAGGAGAGCGGAGCGCTGCCAAAATCAGCAAGAAAGACGGAAAGAAAGGGATTGGGGCTGCACGCTGTCTGCGGCTGGCAGTCAGGAAAGGAGGACAATAGACAATAGGTGCAGGAGTTGGCCATTCTGCCCTTGGAGCCTGCACCACCATTCAATATGATCATGGCTGATCATCCTTAATCAGTATCCTGTTCCTGCCTTATCTCCATAAGCCTTGATTCCACTATCCTTGAGAGCTCTGTCCAACTCTTTCTTCAATGAATCCAGAGACTGGGCCTCCACTGCCCTCTGGGGCAGAGCATTCCACACAGCCACCACTCTCTGGGTGAAGACGTTTCTCCTCATCTCTGTCCTAAACGGTCTACCCCGTATTTTTAAGCTGTGTCCTCTGTTTCGGCACTCACGTTTCCTGCCGCCAGAGTGTCCAATCCTTTGATAATCTTATATGTCTCAACCAGATCCCCTCTCAGTCTTCTAAACTCAAGGGTACACAAGCCCAGTCGCTCCAGTCTTTCAGTGTAAGGTAATCCCGCCATTCCAGGAATTGACCTCGTCAACCTACGCTGCACTCCCTCAATAGCCAGAATGTCTCTCCTCAAATTTGGAGACCAGAACTGCACACAGTACTCCAGGTGTGGTCTCACCAGGGCCCTGTACACCTGCAGAAGAACCTCTTTGCTTCTGTACTCAATCCCTCTTGTTATGAAGGCCAGCATGCTATTAGCCTTCTTCACTACCTGCTGTACCTGCATGCTTACCTTCATTGAGCGGTGTACAAGAACCCCCAGATCTCTCTGTACTGTCCCTTGACCGAAATTGATTCCATTTAGGTAGTAATCTGCCTTCCTGTTCTTGCCACCAAAGTGGATAAGCATCCATTTATCCACATTAAAGTGCATCTGCCATGCATCTGACCACTCACCTAACTTGTCCAGGTCACCCGGTAATCTCCTAACATCCTCATCACATTTCACCCTGCCACCCAGCTCAGTATCATCAGCAAATTTGCTAATGTTATTGCTAATAGCATCTTCTATATCATGAACATATATTGTAAAAAGCTGCGGTCCCAGTACTGATCCCTGCGGTACCCCACTGGTCACTGCCTGCCATTCCGAAATGGAGGCGTGGAGGAGTGTGGAAGGATGAGAGAATGCAGGCTGCAGCCCTATGAAGCAGGGGGAGGTTTTGCAGTTGGCCTGTGTGGGGATGTGGGAGACGACAGGAGCCTGGTGGGCAAGGGCTAGCTGGAGGGAGGGAGGGAGGGAGGGAAGCACGCACGGAGGAGAAAGAGCAAAGAGAAAAGAGAGAAAAAAAAAACAAAGGGGATCAAGAGAAAGAGCAGCAAAGAAAATGTGGCTGGCCAGCACGCCTTGAAGTGGGGAGAAAAGGCAAGGGCCAGCGCCTACGGCCATACTAGTCTGAAAACGCCCGATCTCCTCTGATCTCGGAAGCTAAGCAGACTCAGGCCTGGTTAGTACTTGGATGGGAGACCGCCTGGGAATACCAGGTGCAGTAGGCTTTTTCCGCCAGCAGGGGCTGCTCAAGTCACCCCTCTGCACTCGTGTTGGGCCACGCACGCAATGCAGCGACAGGTTATTTTTGCTGCCGCTGTGCCTGGCATCAGTCTCCTGCAGGCAGGAGACAGGGAGGGGAGGAGAGCGGAGCGCTGCCAAAATCAGCAAGAAAGAGGGAAAGAAAGGGATTGGGGCTGCACGCTGTCTGCGGCTGGCAGTCAGGAAAGGAGGACAATAGACAATAGGTGCAGGAGTTGGCCATTCTGCCCTTGGAGCCTGCACCACCATTCAGTATGATCATGGCTGATCATCCTTAATCAGTATCCTGTTCCTGCCTTATCTCCATAAGCCTTGATTCCACTATCCTTGAGAGCTCTGTCCAACTCTTTCTTCAATGAATCCAGAGACTGGGCCTCCACTGCCCTCTGGGGCAGAGCATTCCACACAGCCACCACTCTCTGGGTGAAGACGTTTCTCCTCATCTCTGTCCTAAACGGTCTACCCCGTATTTTTAAGCTGTGTCCCCTGTTTCGGCACTCACGTTTCCTGCCGCCAGAGTGTCCAATCCTTTGATAATCTTATATGTCTCAACCAGATCCCCTCTCAGTCTTCTAAACTCAAGGGTACACAAGCCCAGTCGCTCCAGTCTTTCAGTGTAAGGTAATCCCGCCATTCCAGGAATTGACCTCGTCAACCTACGCTGCACTCCCTCAATAGCCAGAATGTCTCTCCTCAAATTTGGAGACCAGAACTGCACACAGTACTCCAGGTGTGGTCTCACCAGGGCCCTGTACACCTGCAGAAGAACCTCTTTGCTTCTGTACTCAATCCCTCTTGTTATGAAGGCCAGCATGCTATTAGCCTTCTTCACTACCTGCTGTACCTGCATGCTTACCTTCATTGAGCGGTGTACAAGAACCCCCAGATCTCTCTGTACTGTCCCTTGACCGAAATTGATTCCATTTAGGTAGTAATCTGCCTTCCTGTTCTTGCCACCAAAGTGGATAAGCATCCATTTATCCACATTAAAGTGCATCTGCCATGCATCTGACCACTCACCTAACTTGTCCAGGTCACCCGGTAATCTCCTAACATCCTCATCACATTTCACCCTGCCACCCAGCTCAGTATCATCAGCAAATTTGCTAATGTTATTGCTAATAGCATCTTCTATATCATGAACATATATTGTAAAAAGCTGCGGTCCCAGTACTGATCCCTGCGGTACCCCACTGGTCACTGCCTGCCATTCCGAAATGGAGGCGTGGAGGAGTGTGGAAGGATGAGAGAATGCAGGCTGCAGCCCTATGAAGCAGGGGGAGGTTTTGCAGTTGGCCTGTGTGGGGATGTGGGAGACGACAGGAGCCTGGTGGGCAAGGGCTAGCTGGAGGGAGGGAGGGAGGGAAGCACGCACGGAGGAGAAAGAGCAAAGAGAAAAGAGAGAAAAAAAAAACAAAGGGGATCAAGAGAAAGAGCAGCAAAGAAAATGTGGCTGGCCAGCACGCCTTGAAGTGGGGAGAAAAGGCAAGGGCCAGCGCCTACGGCCATACTAGTCTGAAAACGCCCGATCTCGTCTGATCTCGGAAGCTAAGCAGACTCAGGCCTGGTTAGTACTTGGATGGGAGACCGCCTGGGAATACCAGGTGCAGTAGGCTTTTTCCGCCAGCAGGGGCTGCTCAAGTCACCCCTCTGCACTCGTGTTGGGCCACGCACGCAATGCAGCGACAGGTTATTTTTGCTGCCGCTGTGCCTGGCATCAGTCTCCTGCAGGCAGGAGACAGGGAGGGGAGGAGAGCGGAGCGCTGCCAAAATCAGCAAGAAAGAGGGAAAGAAAGGGATTGGGGCTGCACGCTGTCTGCGGCTGGCAGTCAGGAAAGGAGGACAATAGACAATAGGTGCAGGAGTTGGCCATTCTGCCCTTGGAGCCTGCACCACCATTCAATATGATCATGGCTGATCATCCTTAATCAGTATCCTGTTCCTGCCTTATCTCCATAAGCCTTGATTCCACTATCCTTGAGAGCTCTGTCCAACTCTTTCTTCAATGAATCCAGAGACTGGGCCTCCACTGCCCTCTGGGGCAGAGCATTCCACACAGCCACCACTCTCTGGGTGAAGACGTTTCTCCTCATCTCTGTCCTAAACGGTCTACCCCGTATTTTTAAGCTGTGTCCCCTGTTTCGGCACTCACGTTTCCTGCCGCCAGAGTGTCCAATCCTTTGATAATCTTATATGTCTCAACCAGATCCCCTCTCAGTCTTCTAAACTCAAGGGTACACAAGCCCAGTCGCTCCAGTCTTTCAGTGTAAGGTAATCCCGCCATTCCAGGAATTGACCTCGTCAACCTACGCTGCACTCCCTCAATAGCCAGAATGTCTCTCCTCAAATTTGGAGACCAGAACTGCACACAGTACTCCAGGTGTGGTCTCACCAGGGCCCTGTACACCTGCAGAAGAACCTCTTTGCTTCTGTACTCAATCCCTCTTGTTATGAAGGCCAGCATGCTATTAGCCTTCTTCACTACCTGCTGTACCTGCATGCTTACCTTCATTGAGCGGTGTACAAGAACCCCCAGATCTCTCTGTACTGTCCCTTGACCGAAATTGATTCCATTTAGGTAGTAATCTGCCTTCCTGTTCTTGCCACCAAAGTGGATAAGCATCCATTTATCCACATTAAAGTGCATCTGCCATGCATCTGACCACTCACCTAACTTGTCCAGGTCACCCGGTAATCTCCTAACATCCTCATCACATTTCACCCTGCCACCCAGCTCAGTATCATCAGCAAATTTGCTAATGTTATTGCTAATAGCATCTTCTATATCATGAACATATATTGTAAAAAGCTGCGGTCCCAGTACTGATCCCTGCGGTACCCCACTGGTCACTGCCTGCCATTCCGAAATGGAGGCGTGGAGGAGTGTGGAAGGATGAGAGAATGCAGGCTGCAGCCCTATGAAGCAGGGGGAGGTTTTGCAGTTGGCCTGTGTGGGGATGTGGGAGACGACAGGAGCCTGGTGGGCAAGGGCTAGCTGGAGGGAGGGAGGGAGGGAGGGAAGCACGCACGGAGGAGAAAGAGCAAAGAGAAAAGAGAGAAAAAAAAAACAAAGGGGATCAAGAGAAAGAGCAGCAAAGAAAATGTGGCTGGCCAGCACGCCTTGAAGTGGGGAGAAAAGGCAAGGGCCAGCGCCTACGGCCATACTAGTCTGAAAATGTCTGATCTCGGAAGCTAAGCAGACTCAGGCCTGGTTAGTACTTGGATGGGAGACCGCCTGGGAATACCAGGTGCAGTAGGCTTTTTCCGCCAGCAGGGGCTGCTCAAGTCACCCCTCTGCACTCGTGTTGGGCCACGCACGCAATGCAGCGACAGGTTATTTTTGCTGCCGCTGTGCCTGGCATCAGGAGACAGGGAGGGGAGGAGAGCGGAGCGCTGCCAAAATCAGCAAGAAAGACGGAAAGAAAGGGATTGGGGCTGCACGCTGTCTGCGGCTGGCAGTCAGGAAAGGAGGACAATAGACAATAGGTGCAGGAGTTGGCCATTCTGCCCTTGGAGCCTGCACCACCATTCAATATGATCATGGCTGATCATCCTTAATCAGTATCCTGTTCCTGCCTTATCTCCATAAGCCTTGATTCCACTATCCTTGAGAGCTCTGTCCAACTCTTTCTTCAATGAATCCAGAGACTGGGCCTCCACTGCCCTCTGGGGCAGAGCATTCCACACAGCCACCACTCTCTGGGTGAAGACGTTTCTCCTCATCTCTGTCCTAAACGGTCTACCCCGTATTTTTAAGCTGTGTCCTCTGTTTCGGCACTCACGTTTCCTGCCGCCAGAGTGTCCAATCCTTTGATAATCTTATATGTCTCAACCAGATCCCCTCTCAGTCTTCTAAACTCAAGGGTACACAAGCCCAGTCGCTCCAGTCTTTCAGTGTAAGGTAATCCCGCCATTCCAGGAATTGACCTCGTCAACCTACGCTGCACTCCCTCAATAGCCAGAATGTCTCTCCTCAAATTTGGAGACCAGAACTGCACACAGTACTCCAGGTGTGGTCTCACCAGGGCCCTGTACACCTGCAGAAGAACCTCTTTGCTTCTGTACTCAATCCCTCTTGTTATGAAGGCCAGCATGCTATTAGCCTTCTTCACTACCTGCTGTACCTGCATGCTTACCTTCATTGAGCGGTGTACAAGAACCCCCAGATCTCTCTGTACTGTCCCTTGACCGAAATTGATTCCATTTAGGTAGTAATCTGCCTTCCTGTTCTTGCCACCAAAGTGGATAAGCATCCATTTATCCACATTAAAGTGCATCTGCCATGCATCTGACCACTCACCTAACTTGTCCAGGTCACCCGGTAATCTCCTAACATCCTCATCACATTTCACCCTGCCACCCAGCTCAGTATCATCAGCAAATTTGCTAATGTTATTGCTAATAGCATCTTCTATATCATGAACATATATTGTAAAAAGCTGCGGTCCCAGTACTGATCCCTGCGGTACCCCACTGGTCACTGCCTGCCATTCCGAAATGGAGGCGTGGAGGAGTGTGGAAGGATGAGAGAATGCAGGCTGCAGCCCTATGAAGCAGGGGGAGGTTTTGCAGTTGGCCTGTGTGGGGATGTGGGAGACGACAGGAGCCTGGTGGGCAAGGGCTAGCTGGAGGGAGGGAGGGAGGGAGGGAAGCACGCACGGAGGAGAAAGAGCAAAGAGAAAAGAGAGAAAAAAAAAACAAAGGGGATCAAGAGAAAGAGCAGCAAAGAAAATGTGGCTGGCCAGCACGCCTTGAAGTGGGGAGAAAAGGCAAGGGCCAGCGCCTACGGCCATACTAGTCTGAAAACGCCCGATCTCGTCTGATCTCGGAAGCTAAGCAGACTCAGGCCTGGTTAGTACTTGGATGGGAGACCGCCTGGGAATACCAGGTGCAGTAGGCTTTTTCCGCCAGCAGGGGCTGCTCAAGTCACCCCTCTGCACTCGTGTTGGGCCACGCACGCAATGCAGCGACAGGTTATTTTTGCTGCCGCTGTGCCTGGCATCAGGAGACAGGGAGGGGAGGAGAGCGGAGCGCTGCCAAAATCAGCAAGAAAGACGGAAAGAAAGGGATTGGGGCTGCACGCTGTCTGCGGCTGGCAGTCAGGAAAGGAGGACAATAGACAATAGGTGCAGGAGTTGGCCATTCTGCCCTTGGAGCCTGCACCACCATTCAATATGATCATGGCTGATCATCCTTAATCAGTATCCTGTTCCTGCCTTATCTCCATAAGCCTTGATTCCACTATCCTTGAGAGCTCTGTCCAACTCTTTCTTCAATGAATCCAGAGACTGGGCCTCCACTGCCCTCTGGGGCAGAGCATTCCACACAGCCACCACTCTCTGGGTGAAGACGTTTCTCCTCATCTCTGTCCTAAACGGTCTACCCCGTATTTTTAAGCTGTGTCCCCTGTTTCGGCACTCACGTTTCCTGCCGCCAGAGTGTCCAATCCTTTGATAATCTTATATGTCTCAACCAGATCCCCTCTCAGTCTTCTAAACTCAAGGGTACACAAGCCCAGTCGCTCCAGTCTTTCAGTGTAAGGTAATCCCGCCATTCCAGGAATTGACCTCGTCAACCTACGCTGCACTCCCTCAATAGCCAGAATGTCTCTCCTCAAATTTGGAGACCAGAACTGCACACAGTACTCCAGGTGTGGTCTCACCAGGGCCCTGTACACCTGCAGAAGAACCTCTTTGCTTCTGTACTCAATCCCTCTTGTTATGAAGGCCAGCATGCTATTAGCCTTCTTCACTACCTGCTGTACCTGCATGCTTACCTTCATTGAGCGGTGTACAAGAACCCCCAGATCTCTCTGTACTGTCCCTTGACCGAAATTGATTCCATTTAGGTAGTAATCTGCCTTCCTGTTCTTGCCACCAAAGTGGATAAGCATCCATTTATCCACATTAAAGTGCATCTGCCATGCATCTGACCACTCACCTAACTTGTCCAGGTCACCCGGTAATCTCCTAACATCCTCATCACATTTCACCCTGCCACCCAGCTCAGTATCATCAGCAAATTTGCTAATGTTATTGCTAATAGCATCTTCTATATCATGAACATATATTGTAAAAAGCTGCGGTCCCAGTACTGATCCCTGCGGTACCCCACTGGTCACTGCCTGCCATTCCGAAATGGAGGCGTGGAGGAGTGTGGAAGGATGAGAGAATGCAGGCTGCAGCCCTATGAAGCAGGGGGAGGTTTTGCAGTTGGCCTGTGTGGGGATGTGGGAGACGACAGGAGCCTGGTGGGCAAGGGCTAGCTGGAGGGAGGGAGGGAGGGAAGCACGCACGGAGGAGAAAGAGCAAAGAGAAAAGAGAGAAAAAAAAAACAAAGGGGATCAAGAGAAAGAGCAGCAAAGAAAATGTGGCTGGCCAGCACACCTTGAAGTGGGGAGAAAAGGCAAGGGCCAGCGCCTACGGCCATACTAGTCTGAAAATGTCTGATCTCGGAAGCTAAGCAGACTCAGGCCTGGTTAGTACTTGGATGGGAGACCGCCTGGGAATACCAGGTGCAGTAGGCTTTTGCCGCCAGCAGGGGCTGCTCAAGTCACCCCTCTGCACTCGTGTTGGGCCACGCACGCAATGCAGCGACAGGTTATTTTTGCTGCCGCTGTGCCTGGCATCAGGAGACAGGGAGGGGAGGAGAGCGGAGCGCTGCCAAAATCAGCAAGAAAGACGGAAAGAAAGGGATTGGGGCTGCACGCTGTCTGCGGCTGGCAGTCAGGAAAGGAGGACAATAGACAATAGGTGCAGGAGTTGGCCATTCTGCCCTTGGAGCCTGCACCACCATTCAATATGATCATGGCTGATCATCCTTAATCAGTATCCTGTTCCTGCCTTATCTCCATAAGCCTTGATTCCACTATCCTTGAGAGCTCTGTCCAACTCTTTCTTCAATGAATCCAGAGACTGGGCCTCCACTGCCCTCTGGGGCAGAGCATTCCACACAGCCACCACTCTCTGGGTGAAGACGTTTCTCCTCATCTCTGTCCTAAACGGTCTACCCCGTATTTTTAAGCTGTGTCCTCTGTTTCGGCACTCACGTTTCCTGCCGCCAGAGTGTCCAATCCTTTGATAATCTTATATGTCTCAACCAGATCCCCTCTCAGTCTTCTAAACTCAAGGGTACACAAGCCCAGTCGCTCCAGTCTTTCAGTGTAAGGTAATCCCGCCATTCCAGGAATTGACCTCGTCAACCTACGCTGCACTCCCTCAATAGCCAGAATGTCTCTCCTCAAATTTGGAGACCAGAACTGCACACAGTACTCCAGGTGTGGTCTCACCAGGGCCCTGTACACCTGCAGAAGAACCTCTTTGCTTCTGTACTCAATCCCTCTTGTTATGAAGGCCAGCATGCTATTAGCCTTCTTCACTACCTGCTGTACCTGCATGCTTACCTTCATTGAGCGGTGTACAAGAACCCCCAGATCTCTCTGTACTGTCCCTTGACCGAAATTGATTCCATTTAGGTAGTAATCTGCCTTCCTGTTCTTGCCACCAAAGTGGATAAGCATCCATTTATCCACATTAAAGTGCATCTGCCATGCATCTGACCACTCACCTAACTTGTCCAGGTCACCCGGTAATCTCCTAACATCCTCATCACATTTCACCCTGCCACCCAGCTCAGTATCATCAGCAAATTTGCTAATGTTATTGCTAATAGCATCTTCTATATCATGAACATATATTGTAAAAAGCTGCGGTCCCAGTACTGATCCCTGCGGTACCCCACTGGTCACTGCCTGCCATTCCGAAATGGAGGCGTGGAGGAGTGTGGAAGGATGAGAGAATGCAGGCTGCAGCCCTATGAAGCAGGGGGAGGTTTTGCAGTTGGCCTGTGTGGGGATGTGGGAGACGACAGGAGCCTGGTGGGCAAGGGCTAGCTGGAGGGAGGGAGGGAGGGAAGCACGCACGGAGGAGAAAGAGCAAAGAGAAAAGAGAGAAAAAAAAAACAAAGGGGATCAAGAGAAAGAGCAGCAAAGAAAATGTGGCTGGCCAGCACGCCTTGAAGTGGGGAGAAAAGGCAAGGGCCAGCGCCTACGGCCATACTAGTCTGAAAACGCCTGATCTCGTCTGATCTCAGAAGCTAAGCAGACTCAGGCCTGGTTAGTACTTGGATGGGAGACCGCCTGGGAATACCAGGTGCAGTAGGCTTTTTCCGCCAGCAGGGGCTGCTCAAGTCACCCCTCTGCACTCGTGTTGGGCCACGCACGCAATGCAGCGACAGGTTATTTTTGCTGCCGCTGTGCCTGGCATCAGGAGACAGGGAGGGGAGGAGAGCGGAGCGCTGCCAAAATCAGCAAGAAAGAGGGAAAGAAAGGGATTGGGGCTGCACGCTGTCTGCGGCTGGCAGTCAGGAAAGGAGGACAATAGACAATAGGTGCAGGAGTTGGCCATTCTGCCCTTGGAGCCTGCACCACCATTCAATATGATCATGGCTGATCATCCTTAATCAGTATCCTGTTCCTGCCTTATCTCCATAAGCCTTGATTCCACTATCCTTGAGAGCTCTGTCCAACTCTTTCTTCAATGAATCCAGAGACTGGGCCTCCACTGCCCTCTGGGGCAGAGCATTCCACACAGCCACCACTCTCTGGGTGAAGACGTTTCTCCTCATCTCTGTCCTAAACGGTCTACCCCGTATTTTTAAGCTGTGTCCCCTGTTTCGGCACTCACGTTTCCTGCCGCCAGAGTGTCCAATCCTTTGATAATCTTATATGTCTCAACCAGATCCCCTCTCAGTCTTCTAAACTCAAGGGTACACAAGCCCAGTCGCTCCAGTCTTTCAGTGTAAGGTAATCCCGCCATTCCAGGAATTGACCTCGTCAACCTACGCTGCACTCCCTCAATAGCCAGAATGTCTCTCCTCAAATTTGGAGACCAGAACTGCACACAGTACTCCAGGTGTGGTCTCACCAGGGCCCTGTACACCTGCAGAAGAACCTCTTTGCTTCTGTACTCAATCCCTCTTGTTATGAAGGCCAGCATGCTATTAGCCTTCTTCACTACCTGCTGTACCTGCATGCTTACCTTCATTGAGCGGTGTACAAGAACCCCCAGATCTCTCTGTACTGTCCCTTGACCGAAATTGATTCCATTTAGGTAGTAATCTGCCTTCCTGTTCTTGCCACCAAAGTGGATAAGCATCCATTTATCCACATTAAAGTGCATCTGCCATGCATCTGACCACTCACCTAACTTGTCCAGGTCACCCGGTAATCTCCTAACATCCTCATCACATTTCACCCTGCCACCCAGCTCAGTATCATCAGCAAATTTGCTAATGTTATTGCTAATAGCATCTTCTATATCATGAACATATATTGTAAAAAGCTGCGGTCCCAGTACTGATCCCTGCGGTACCCCACTGGTCACTGCCTGCCATTCCGAAATGGAGGCGTGGAGGAGTGTGGAAGGATGAGAGAATGCAGGCTGCAGCCCTATGAAGCAGGGGGAGGTTTTGCAGTTGGCCTGTGTGGGGATGTGGGAGACGACAGGAGCCTGGTGGGCAAGGGCTAGCTGGAGGGAGGGAGGGAGGGAGGGAAGCACGCACGGAGGAGAAAGAGCAAAGAGAAAAGAGAGAAAAAAAAAACAAAGGGGATCAAGAGAAAGAGCAGCAAAGAAAATGTGGCTGGCCAGCACGCCTTGAAGTGGGGAGAAAAGGCAAGGGCCAGCGCCTACGGCCATACTAGTCTGAAAATGTCTGATCTCGGAAGCTAAGCAGACTCAGGCCTGGTTAGTACTTGGATGGGAGACCGCCTGGGAATACCAGGTGCAGTAGGCTTTTTCCGCCAGCAGGGGCTGCTCAAGTCACCCCTCTGCACTCGTGTTGGGCCACGCACGCAATGCAGCGACAGGTTATTTTTGCTGCCGCTGTGCCTGGCATCAGGAGACAGGGAGGGGAGGAGAGCGGAGCGCTGCCAAAATCAGCAAGAAAGACGGAAAGAAAGGGATTGGGGCTGCACGCTGTCTGCGGCTGGCAGTCAGGAAAGGAGGACAATAGACAATAGGTGCAGGAGTTGGCCATTCTGCCCTTGGAGCCTGCACCACCATTCAATATGATCATGGCTGATCATCCTTAATCAGTATCCTGTTCCTGCCTTATCTCCATAAGCCTTGATTCCACTATCCTTGAGAGCTCTGTCCAACTCTTTCTTCAATGAATCCAGAGACTGGGCCTCCACTGCCCTCTGGGGCAGAGCATTCCACACAGCCACCACTCTCTGGGTGAAGACGTTTCTCCTCATCTCTGTCCTAAACGGTCTACCCCGTATTTTTAAGCTGTGTCCCCTGTTTCGGCACTCACGTTTCCTGCCGCCAGAGTGTCCAATCCTTTGATAATCTTATATGTCTCAACCAGATCCCCTCTCAGTCTTCTAAACTCAAGGGTACACAAGCCCAGTCGCTCCAGTCTTTCAGTGTAAGGTAATCCCGCCATTCCAGGAATTGACCTCGTCAACCTACGCTGCACTCCCTCAATAGCCAGAATGTCTCTCCTCAAATTTGGAGACCAGAACTGCACACAGTACTCCAGGTGTGGTCTCACCAGGGCCCTGTACACCTGCAGAAGAACCTCTTTGCTTCTGTACTCAATCCCTCTTGTTATGAAGGCCAGCATGCTATTAGCCTTCTTCACTACCTGCTGTACCTGCATGCTTACCTTCATTGAGCGGTGTACAAGAACCCCCAGATCTCTCTGTACTGTCCCTTGACCGAAATTGATTCCATTTAGGTAGTAATCTGCCTTCCTGTTCTTGCCACCAAAGTGGATAAGCATCCATTTATCCACATTAAAGTGCATCTGCCATGCATCTGACCACTCACCTAACTTGTCCAGGTCACCCGGTAATCTCCTAACATCCTCATCACATTTCACCCTGCCACCCAGCTCAGTATCATCAGCAAATTTGCTAATGTTATTGCTAATAGCATCTTCTATATCATGAACATATATTGTAAAAAGCTGCGGTCCCAGTACTGATCCCTGCGGTACCCCACTGGTCACTGCCTGCCATTCCGAAATGGAGGCGTGGAGGAGTGTGGAAGGATGAGAGAATGCAGGCTGCAGCCCTATGAAGCAGGGGGAGGTTTTGCAGTTGGCCTGTGTGGGGATGTGGGAGACGACAGGAGCCTGGTGGGCAAGGGCTAGCTGGAGGGAGGGAGGGAGGGAGGGAGGGAAGCACGCACGGAGGAGAAAGAGCAAAGAGAAAAGAGAGAAAAAAAAAACAAAGGGGATCAAGAGAAAGAGCAGCAAAGAAAATGTGGCTGGCCAGCACACCTTGAAGTGGGGAGAAAAGGCAAGGGCCAGCGCCTACGGCCATACTAGTCTGAAAACGCCCGATCTCGTCTGATCTCGGAAGCTAAGCAGACTCAGGCCTGGTTAGTACTTGGATGGGAGACCGCCTGGGAATACCAGGTGCAGTAGGCTTTTTCCGCCAGCAGGGGCTGCTCAAGTCACCCCTCTGCACTCGTGTTGGGCCACGCACGCAATGCAGCGACAGGTTATTTTTGCTGCCGCTGTGCCTGGCATCAGTCTCCTGCAGGCAGGAGACAGGGAGGGGAGGAGAGCGGAGCGCTGCCAAAATCAGCAAGAAAGAGGGAAAGAAAGGGATTGGGGCTGCACGCTGTCTGCGGCTGGCAGTCAGGAAAGGAGGACAATAGACAATAGGTGCAGGAGTTGGCCATTCTGCCCTTGGAGCCTGCACCACCATTCAATATGATCATGGCTGATCATCCTTAATCAGTATCCTGTTCCTGCCTTATCTCCATAAGCCTTGATTCCACTATCCTTGAGAGCTCTGTCCAACTCTTTCTTCAATGAATCCAGAGACTGGGCCTCCACTGCCCTCTGGGGCAGAGCATTCCACACAGCCACCACTCTCTGGGTGAAGACGTTTCTCCTCATCTCTGTCCTAAACGGTCTACCCCGTATTTTTAAGCTGTGTCCCCTGTTTCGGCACTCACGTTTCCTGCCGCCAGAGTGTCCAATCCTTTGATAATCTTATATGTCTCAACCAGATCCCCTCTCAGTCTTCTAAACTCAAGGGTACACAAGCCCAGTCGCTCCAGTCTTTCAGTGTAAGGTAATCCCGCCATTCCAGGAATTGACCTCGTCAACCTACGCTGCACTCCCTCAATAGCCAGAATGTCTCTCCTCAAATTTGGAGACCAGAACTGCACACAGTACTCCAGGTGTGGTCTCACCAGGGCCCTGTACACCTGCAGAAGAACCTCTTTGCTTCTGTACTCAATCCCTCTTGTTATGAAGGCCAGCATGCTATTAGCCTTCTTCACTACCTGCTGTACCTGCATGCTTACCTTCATTGAGCGGTGTACAAGAACCCCCAGATCTCTCTGTACTGTCCCTTGACCGAAATTGATTCCATTTAGGTAGTAATCTGCCTTCCTGTTCTTGCCACCAAAGTGGATAAGCATCCATTTATCCACATTAAAGTGCATCTGCCATGCATCTGACCACTCACCTAACTTGTCCAGGTCACCCGGTAATCTCCTAACATCCTCATCACATTTCACCCTGCCACCCAGCTCAGTATCATCAGCAAATTTGCTAATGTTATTGCTAATAGCATCTTCTATATCATGAACATATATTGTAAAAAGCTGCGGTCCCAGTACTGATCCCTGCGGTACCCCACTGGTCACTGCCTGCCATTCCGAAATGGAGGCGTGGAGGAGTGTGGAAGGATGAGAGAATGCAGGCTGCAGCCCTATGAAGCAGGGGGAGGTTTTGCAGTTGGCCTGTGTGGGGATGTGGGAGACGACAGGAGCCTGGTGGGCAAGGGCTAGCTGGAGGGAGGGAGGGAGGGAAGCACGCACGGAGGAGAAAGAGCAAAGAGAAAAGAGAGAAAAAAAAAACAAAGGGGATCAAGAGAAAGAGCAGCAAAGAAAATGTGGCTGGCCAGCACGCCTTGAAGTGGGGAGAAAAGGCAAGGGCCAGCGCCTACGGCCATACTAGTCTGAAAACGCCCGATCTCCTCTGATCTCGGAAGCTAAGCAGACTCAGGCCTGGTTAGTACTTGGATGGGAGACCGCCTGGGAATACCAGGTGCAGTAGGCTTTTTCCGCCAGCAGGGGCTGCTCAAGTCACCCCTCTGCACTCGTGTTGGGCCACGCACGCAATGCAGCGACAGGTTATTTTTGCTGCCGCTGTGCCTGGCATCAGTCTCCTGCAGGCAGGAGACAGGGAGGGGAGGAGAGCGGAGCGCTGCCAAAATCAGCAAGAAAGACGGAAAGAAAGGGATTGGGGCTGCACGCTGTCTGCGGCTGGCAGTCAGGAAAGGAGGACAATAGACAATAGGTGCAGGAGTTGGCCATTCTGCCCTTGGAGCCTGCACCACCATTCAATATGATCATGGCTGATCATCCTTAATCAGTATCCTGTTCCTGCCTTATCTCCATAAGCCTTGATTCCACTATCCTTGAGAGCTCTGTCCAACTCTTTCTTCAATGAATCCAGAGACTGGGCCTCCACTGCCCTCTGGGGCAGAGCATTCCACACAGCCACCACTCTCTGGGTGAAGACGTTTCTCCTCATCTCTGTCCTAAACGGTCTACCCCGTATTTTTAAGCTGTGTCCCCTGTTTCGGCACTCACGTTTCCTGCCGCCAGAGTGTCCAATCCTTTGATAATCTTATATGTCTCAACCAGATCCCCTCTCAGTCTTCTAAACTCAAGGGTACACAAGCCCAGTCGCTCCAGTCTTTCAGTGTAAGGTAATCCCGCCATTCCAGGAATTGACCTCGTCAACCTACGCTGCACTCCCTCAATAGCCAGAATGTCTCTCCTCAAATTTGGAGACCAGAACTGCACACAGTACTCCAGGTGTGGTCTCACCAGGGCCCTGTACACCTGCAGAAGAACCTCTTTGCTTCTGTACTCAATCCCTCTTGTTATGAAGGCCAGCATGCTATTAGCCTTCTTCACTACCTGCTGTACCTGCATGCTTACCTTCATTGAGCGGTGTACAAGAACCCCCAGATCTCTCTGTACTGTCCCTTGACCGAAATTGATTCCATTTAGGTAGTAATCTGCCTTCCTGTTCTTGCCACCAAAGTGGATAAGCATCCATTTATCCACATTAAAGTGCATCTGCCATGCATCTGACCACTCACCTAACTTGTCCAGGTCACCCGGTAATCTCCTAACATCCTCATCACATTTCACCCTGCCACCCAGCTCAGTATCATCAGCAAATTTGCTAATGTTATTGCTAATAGCATCTTCTATATCATGAACATATATTGTAAAAAGCTGCGGTCCCAGTACTGATCCCTGCGGTACCCCACTGGTCACTGCCTGCCATTCCGAAATGGAGGCGTGGAGGAGTGTGGAAGGATGAGAGAATGCAGGCTGCAGCCCTATGAAGCAGGGGGAGGTTTTGCAGTTGGCCTGTGTGGGGATGTGGGAGACGACAGGAGCCTGGTGGGCAAGGGCTAGCTGGAGGGAGGGAGGGAGGGAAGCACGCACGGAGGAGAAAGAGCAAAGAGAAAAGAGAGAAAAAAAAAACAAAGGGGATCAAGAGAAAGAGCAGCAAAGAAAATGTGGCTGGCCAGCACGCCTTGAAGTGGGGAGAAAAGGCAAGGGCCAGCGCCTACGGCCATACTAGTCTGAAAACGCCCGATCTCGTCTGATCTCGGAAGCTAAGCAGACTCAGGCCTGGTTAGTACTTGGATGGGAGACCGCCTGGGAATACCAGGTGCAGTCGGCTTTTTCCGCCAGCAGGGGCTGCTCAAGTCACCCCTCTGCACTCGTGTTGGGCCACGCACGCAATGCAGCGACAGGTTATTTTTGCTGCCGCTGTGCCTGGCATCAGTCTCCTGCAGGCAGGAGACAGGGAGGGGAGGAGAGCGGAGCGCTGCCAAAATCAGCAAGAAAGACGGAAAGAAAGGGATTGGG
>NC_092741.1:25424847-25427347 GCF_047496795.1 Chiloscyllium punctatum | reverse complement strand
ACCACTCACCTAACTTGTCCAGGTCACCCGGTAATCTCCTAACATCCTCATCACATTTCACCCTGCTACCCAGCTCAGTATCATCAGCAAATTTGCTAATGTTATTGCTAATAGCATCTTCTATATCATGAACATATATTGTAAAAGGCTGCGGTCCCAGTACTGATCCCTGCGGTACCCCACTGGTCACTGCCTGCCATTCCGAAATGGAGGCGTGGAGGAGTGTGGAAGGATGAGAGAATGCAGGCTGCAGCCCTATGAAGCAGGGGGAGGTTTTGCAGTTGGCCTGTGTGGGGATGTGGGAGACGACAGGAGCCTGGTGGGCAAGGGCTAGCTGGAGGGAGGGAGGGAGTGAGGGAGGGAAGCACGCACAGAGGAGAAAGAGCAAAGAGAAAAGAGAGAAAAAAAAAACAAAGGGGATCAAGAGAAAGAGCAGCAAAGAAAATGTGGCTGGCCAGCACGCCTTGAAGTGGGGAGAAAAGGCAGGAACCAGCGCCTACGGCCATACTAGTCTGAAAACGCCTGATCTCGTCTGGTCTCGGAAGCTAAGCAGACTCAGGCCTGCTTAGTACTTGGATGGGAGACTGCCTGGGAATACCAGGTGCAGTAGGCTTTTTCCGCCAGCAGGGGCTGCTCAAGTCACCCCTCTGCACTCGTGTTGGGCCACGCACGCAATGCAGCGACAGGTTATTTTTGCTGCCGCTGTGCCTGGCATCAGTCTCCTGGAGACAGGGAGGGGAGGAGAGCGGAGCGCTGCCAAAATCAGCAAGAAAGACGGAAAGAAAGGGATTGGGGCTGCACGCTGTCTGCGGCTGGCAGTCAGGAAAGGAGGACAATAGACAATAGGTGCAGGAGTTGGCCATTCTGCCCTTGGAGCCTGCACCACCATTCAATATGATCATGGCTGATCATCCTTAATCAGTATCCTGTTCCTGCCTTATCTCCATAAGCCTTGATTCCACTATCCTTGAGAGCTCTGTCCAACTCTTTCTTCAATGAATCCAGAGACTGGGCCTCCACTGCCCTCTGGGGCAGAGCATTCCACACAGCCACCACTCTCTGGGTGAAGACGTTTCTCCTCATCTCTGTCCTAAACGGTCTACCCCGTATTTTTAAGCTGTGTCCTCTGTTTCGGCACTCACGTTTCCTGCCGCCAGAGTGTCCAATCCTTTGATAATCTTATATGTCTCAACCAGATCCCCTCTCAGTCTTCTAAACTCAAGGGTACACAAGCCCAGTCGCTCCAGTCTTTCAGTGTAAGGTAATCCCGCCATTCCAGGAATTGACCTCGTCAACCTACGCTGCACTCCCTCAATAGCCAGAATGTCTCTCCTCAAATTTGGAGACCAGAACTGCACACAGTACTCCAGGTGTGGTCTCACCAGGGCCCTGTACACCTGCAGAAGAACCTCTTTGCTTCTGTACTCAATCCCTCTTGTTATGAAGGCCAGCATGCTATTAGCCTTCTTCACTACCTGCTGTACCTGCATGCTTACCTTCATTGAGCGGTGTACAAGAACCCCCAGATCTCTCTGTACTGTCCCTTGACCGAAATTGATTCCATTTAGGTAGTAATCTGCCTTCCTGTTCTTGCCACCAAAGTGGATAAGCATCCATTTATCCACATTAAAGTGCATCTGCCATGCATCTGACCACTCACCTAACTTGTCCAGGTCACCCGGTAATCTCCTAACATCCTCATCACATTTCACCCTGCCACCCAGCTCAGTATCATCAGCAAATTTGCTAATGTTATTGCTAATAGCATCTTCTATATCATGAACATATATTGTAAAAAGCTGCGGTCCCAGTACTGATCCCTGCGGTACCCCACTGGTCACTGCCTGCCATTCCGAAATGGAGGCGTGGAGGAGTGTGGAAGGATGAGAGAATGCAGGCTGCAGCCCTATGAAGCAGGGGGAGGTTTTGCAGTTGGCCTGTGTGGGGATGTGGGAGACGACAGGAGCCTGGTGGGCAAGGGCTAGCTGGAGGGAGGGAGGGAGGGAAGCACGCACGGAGGAGAAAGAGCAAAGAGAAAAGAGAGAAAAAAAAAACAAAGGGGATCAAGAGAAAGAGCAGCAAAGAAAATGTGGCTGGCCAGCACGCCTTGAAGTGGGGAGAAAAGGCAAGGGCCAGCGCCTACGGCCATACTAGTCTGAAAACGCCCGATCTCGTCTGATCTCGGAAGCTAAGCAGACTCAGGCCTGGTTAGTACTTGGATGGGAGACCGCCTGGGAATACCAGGTGCAGTCGGCTTTTTCCGCCAGCAGGGGCTGCTCAAGTCACCCCTCTGCACTCGTGTTGGGCCACGCACGCAATGCAGCGACAGGTTATTTTTGCTGCCGCTGTGCCTGGCATCAGTCTCCTGCAGGCAGGAGACAGGGAGGGGAGGAGAGCGGAGCGCTGCCAAAATCAGCAAGAAAGACGGAAAGAAAGGGATTGGGGCTGCACGCTGTCTGCGGCTGGCAGTCAGGAAAGGAGGACAATAGACAATAGGTGC
>NC_092741.1:25409847-25419847 GCF_047496795.1 Chiloscyllium punctatum | reverse complement strand
CCTGCCTTATCTCCATAAGCCTTGATTCCACTATCCTTGAGAGCTCTGTCCAACTCTTTCTTCAATGAATCCAGAGACTGGGCCTCCACTGCCCTCTGGGGCAGAGCATTCCACACAGCCACCACTCTCTGGGTGAAGACGTTTCTCCTCATCTCTGTCCTAAACGGTCTACCCCGTATTTTTAAGCTGTGTCCTCTGTTTCGGCACTCACGTTTCCTGCCGCCAGAGTGTCCAATCCTTTGATAATCTTATATGTCTCAACCAGATCCCCTCTCAGTCTTCTAAACTCAAGGGTACACAAGCCCAGTCGCTCCAGTCTTTCAGTGTAAGGTAATCCCGCCATTCCAGGAATTGACCTCGTCAACCTACGCTGCACTCCCTCAATAGCCAGAATGTCTCTCCTCAAATTTGGAGACCAGAACTGCACACAGTACTCCAGGTGTGGTCTCACCAGGGCCCTGTACACCTGCAGAAGAACCTCTTTGCTTCTGTACTCAATCCCTCTTGTTATGAAGGCCAGCATGCTATTAGCCTTCTTCACTACCTGCTGTACCTGCATGCTTACCTTCATTGAGCGGTGTACAAGAACCCCCAGATCTCTCTGTACTGTCCCTTGACCGAAATTGATTCCATTTAGGTAGTAATCTGCCTTCCTGTTCTTGCCACCAAAGTGGATAAGCATCCATTTATCCACATTAAAGTGCATCTGCCATGCATCTGACCACTCACCTAACTTGTCCAGGTCACCCGGTAATCTCCTAACATCCTCATCACATTTCACCCTGCCACCCAGCTCAGTATCATCAGCAAATTTGCTAATGTTATTGCTAATAGCATCTTCTATATCATGAACATATATTGTAAAAAGCTGCGGTCCCAGTACTGATCCCTGCGGTACCCCACTGGTCACTGCCTGCCATTCCGAAATGGAGGCGTGGAGGAGTGTGGAAGGATGAGAGAATGCAGGCTGCAGCCCTATGAAGCAGGGGGAGGTTTTGCAGTTGGCCTGTGTGGGGATGTGGGAGACGACAGGAGCCTGGTGGGCAAGGGCTAGCTGGAGGGAGGGAGGGAGGGAAGCACGCACGGAGGAGAAAGAGCAAAGAGAAAAGAGAGAAAAAAAAAACAAAGGGGATCAAGAGAAAGAGCAGCAAAGAAAATGTGGCTGGCCAGCACGCCTTGAAGTGGGGAGAAAAGGCACGGGCCAGCGCCTACGGCCATACTAGTCTGAAAACGCCCGATCTCGTCTGATCTCGGAAGCTAAGCAGACTAAGGCCTGGTTAGTACTTGGATGGGAGACCGCCTGGGAATACCAGGTGCAGTCGGCTTTTTCCGCCAGCAGGGGCTGCTCAAGTCACCCCTCTGCACTCGTGTTGGGCCACGCACGCAATGCAGCGACAGGTTATTTTTGCTGCCGCTGTGCCTGGCATCAGTCTCCTGCAGGCAGGAGACAGGGAGGGGAGGAGAGCGGAGCGCTGCCAAAATCAGCAAGAAAGACGGAAAGAAAGGGATTGGGGCTGCACGCTGTCTGCGGCTGGCAGTCAGGAAAGGAGGACAATAGACAATAGGTGCAGGAGTTGGCCATTCTGCCCTTGGAGCCTGCACCACCATTCAATATGATCATGGCTGATCATCCTTAATCAGTATCCTGTTCCTGCCTTATCTCCATAAGCCTTGATTCCACTATCCTTGAGAGCTCTGTCCAACTCTTTCTTCAATGAATCCAGAGACTGGGCCTCCACTGCCCTCTGGGGCAGAGCATTCCACACAGCCACCACTCTCTGGGTGAAGACGTTTCTCCTCATCTCTGTCCTAAACGGTCTACCCCGTATTTTTAAGCTGTGTCCTCTGTTTCGGCACTCACGTTTCCTGCCGCCAGAGTGTCCAATCCTTTGATAATCTTATATGTCTCAACCAGATCCCCTCTCAGTCTTCTAAACTCAAGGGTACACAAGCCCAGTCGCTCCAGTCTTTCAGTGTAAGGCAATCCCGCCATTCCAGGAATTGACCTCGTCAACCTACGCTGCACTCCCTCAATAGCCAGAATGTCTCTCCTCAAATTTGGAGACCAGAACTGCACACAGTACTCCAGGTGTGGTCTCACCAGGGCCCTGTACACCTGCAGAAGAACCTCTTTGCTTCTGTACTCAATCCCTCTTGTTATGAAGGCCAGCATGCTATTAGCCTTCTTCACTACCTGCTGTACCTGCATGCTTACCTTCATTGAGCGGTGTACAAGAACCCCCAGATCTCTCTGTACTGTCCCTTGACCGAAATTGATTCCATTTAGGTAGTAATCTGCCTTCCTGTTCTTGCCACCAAAGTGGATAAGCATCCATTTATCCACATTAAAGTGCATCTGCCATGCATCTGACCACTCACCTAACTTGTCCAGGTCACCCGGTAATCTCCTAACATCCTCATCACATTTCACCCTGCCACCCAGCTCAGTATCATCAGCAAATTTGCTAATGTTATTGCTAATAGCATCTTCTATATCATGAACATATATTGTAAAAAGCTGCGGTCCCAGTACTGATCCCTGCGGTACCCCACTGGTCACTGCCTGCCATTCCGAAATGGAGGCGTAGAGGAGTGTGGAAGGATGAGAGAATGCAGGCTGCAGCCCTATGAAGCAGGGGGAGGTTTTGCAGTTGGCCTGTGTGGGGATGTGGGAGACGACAGGAGCCTGGTGGGCAAGGGCTAGCTGGAGGGAGGGAGGGAGGGAAGCACGCACGGAGGAGAAAGAGCAAAGAGAAAAGAGAGAAAAAAAAAACAAAGGGGATCAAGAGAAAGAGCAGCAAAGAAAATGTGGCTGGCCAGCACGCCTTGAAGTGGGGAGAAAAGGCAGGAGCCAGCGCCTACGGCCATACTAGTCTGAAAACGCCCGATCTCGTCTGATCTCGGAAGCTAAGCAGACTCAGGCCTGGTTAGTACTTGGATGGGAGACCGCCTGGGAATACCAGGTGCAGTAGGCTTTTTCCGCCAGCAGGGGCTGCTCAAGTCACCCCTCTGCACTCGTGTTGGGCCACGCACGCAATGCAGCGACAGGTTATTTTTGCTGCCGCTGTGCCTGGCATCAGTCTCCTGCAGGCAGGAGACAGGGAGGGGAGGAGAGCGGAGCGCTGCCAAAATCAGCAAGAAAGACGGAAAGAAAGGGATTGGGGCTGCACGCTGTCTGCGGCTGGCAGTCAGGAAAGGAGGACAATAGACAATAGGTGCAGGAGTTGGCCATTCTGCCCTTGGAGCCTGCACCACCATTCAATATGATCATGGCTGATCATCCTTAATCAGTATCCTGTTCCTGCCTTATCTCCATAAGCCTTGATTCCACTATCCTTGAGAGCTCTGTCCAACTCTTTCTTCAATGAATCCAGAGACTGGGCCTCCACTGCCCTCTGGGGCAGAGCATTCCACACAGCCACCACTCTCTGGGTGAAGACGTTTCTCCTCATCTCTGTCCTAAACGGTCTACCCCGTATTTTTAAGCTGTGTCCTCTGTTTCGGCACTCACGTTTCCTGCCGCCAGAGTGTCCAATCCTTTGATAATCTTATATGTCTCAACCAGATCCCCTCTCAGTCTTCTAAACTCAAGGGTACACAAGCCCAGTCGCTCCAGTCTTTCAGTGTAAGGCAATCCCGCCATTCCAGGAATTGACCTCGTCAACCTACGCTGCACTCCCTCAATAGCCAGAATGTCTCTCCTCAAATTTGGAGACCAGAACTGCACACAGTACTCCAGGTGTGGTCTCACCAGGGCCCTGTACACCTGCAGAAGAACCTCTTTGCTTCTGTACTCAATCCCTCTTGTTATGAAGGCCAGCATGCTATTAGCCTTCTTCACTACCTGCTGTACCTGCATGCTTACCTTCATTGAGCGGTGTACAAGAACCCCCAGATCTCTCTGTACTGTCCCTTGACCGAAATTGATTCCATTTAGGTAGTAATCTGCCTTCCTGTTCTTGCCACCAAAGTGGATAAGCATCCATTTATCCACATTAAAGTGCATCTGCCATGCATCTGACCACTCACCTAACTTGTCCAGGTCACCCGGTAATCTCCTAACATCCTCATCACATTTCACCCTGCCACCCAGCTCAGTATCATCAGCAAATTTGCTAATGTTATTGCTAATAGCATCTTCTATATCATGAACATATATTGTAAAAAGCTGCGGTCCCAGTACTGATCCCTGCGGTACCCCACTGGTCACTGCCTGCCATTCCGAAATGGAGGCGTAGAGGAGTGTGGAAGGATGAGAGAATGCAGGCTGCAGCCCTATGAAGCAGGGGGAGGTTTTGCAGTTGGCCTGTGTGGGGATGTGGGAGACGACAGGAGCCTGGTGGGCAAGGGCTAGCTGGAGGGAGGGAGGGAGGGAAGCACGCACGGAGGAGAAAGAGCAAAGAGAAAAGAGAGAAAAAAAAAACAAAGGGGATCAAGAGAAAGAGCAGCAAAGAAAATGTGGCTGGCCAGCACGCCTTGAAGTGGGGAGAAAAGGCAGGAGCCAGCGCCTACGGCCATACTAGTCTGAAAACGCCCGATCTCGTCTGATCTCGGAAGCTAAGCAGACTCAGGCCTGGTTAGTACTTGGATGGGAGACCGCCTGGGAATACCAGGTGCAGTAGGCTTTTTCCGCCAGCAGGGGCTGCTCAAGTCACCCCTCTGCACTCGTGTTGGGCCACGCACGCAATGCAGCGACAGGTTATTTTTGCTGCCGCTGTGCCTGGCATCAGTCTCCTGCAGGCAGGAGACAGGGAGGGGAGGAGAGCGGAGCGCTGCCAAAATCAGCAAGAAAGACGGAAAGAAAGGGATTGGGGCTGCACGCTGTCTGCGGCTGGCAGTCAGGAAAGGAGGACAATAGACAATAGGTGCAGGAGTTGGCCATTCTGCCCTTGGAGCCTGCACCACCATTCAATATGATCATGGCTGATCATCCTTAATCAGTATCCTGTTCCTGCCTTATCTCCATAAGCCTTGATTCCACTATCCTTGAGAGCTCTGTCCAACTCTTTCTTCAATGAATCCAGAGACTGGGCCTCCACTGCCCTCTGGGGCAGAGCATTCCACACAGCCACCACTCTCTGGGTGAAGACGTTTCTCCTCATCTCTGTCCTAAACGGTCTACCCCGTATTTTTAAGCTGTGTCCTCTGTTTCGGCACTCACGTTTCCTGCCGCCAGAGTGTCCAATCCTTTGATAATCTTATATGTCTCAACCAGATCCCCTCTCAGTCTTCTAAACTCAAGGGTACACAAGCCCAGTCGCTCCAGTCTTTCAGTGTAAGGCAATCCCGCCATTCCAGGAATTGACCTCGTCAACCTACGCTGCACTCCCTCAATAGCCAGAATGTCTCTCCTCAAATTTGGAGACCAGAACTGCACACAGTACTCCAGGTGTGGTCTCACCAGGGCCCTGTACACCTGCAGAAGAACCTCTTTGCTTCTGTACTCAATCCCTCTTGTTATGAAGGCCAGCATGCTATTAGCCTTCTTCACTACCTGCTGTACCTGCATGCTTACCTTCATTGAGCGGTGTACAAGAACCCCCAGATCTCTCTGTACTGTCCCTTGACCGAAATTGATTCCATTTAGGTAGTAATCTGCCTTCCTGTTCTTGCCACCAAAGTGGATAAGCATCCATTTATCCACATTAAAGTGCATCTGCCATGCATCTGACCACTCACCTAACTTGTCCAGGTCACCCGGTAATCTCCTAACATCCTCATCACATTTCACCCTGCCACCCAGCTCAGTATCATCAGCAAATTTGCTAATGTTATTGCTAATAGCATCTTCTATATCATGAACATATATTGTAAAAAGCTGCGGTCCCAGTACTGATCCCTGCGGTACCCCACTGGTCACTGCCTGCCATTCCGAAATGGAGGCGTGGAGGAGTGTGGAAGGATGAGAGAATGCAGGCTGCAGCCCTATGAAGCAGGGGGAGGTTTTGCAGTTGGCCTGTGTGGGGATGTGGGAGACGACAGGAGCCTGGTGGGCAAGGGCTAGCTGGAGGGAGGGAGGGAAGCACGCACGGAGGAGAAAGAGCAAAGAGAAAAGAGAGAAAAAAAAAACAAAGGGGATCAAGAGAAAGAGCAGCAAAGAAAATGTGGCTGGCCAGCACGCCTTGAAGTGGGGAGAAAAGGCAGGAGCCAGCGCCTACGGCCATACTAGTCTGAAAACGCCCGATCTCGTCTGATCTTGGAAGCTAAGCAGACTCAGGCCTGGTTAGTACTTGGATGGGAGACCGCCTGGGAATACCAGGTGCAGTAGGCTTTTTCCGCCAGCAGGGGCTGCTCAAGTCACCCCTCTGCACTCGTGTTGGGCCACGCACGCAATGCAGCGACAGGTTATTTTTGCTGCCGCTGTGCCTGGCATCAGTCTCCTGCAGGCAGGAGACAGGGAGGGGAGGAGAGCGGAGCGCTGCCAAAATCAGCAAGAAAGACGGAAAGAAAGGGATTGGGGCTGCACGCTGTCTGCGGCTGGCAGTCAGGAAAGGAGGACAATAGACAATAGGTGCAGGAGTTGGCCATTCTGCCCTTGGAGCCTGCACCACCATTCAATATGATCATGGCTGATCATCCTTAATCAGTATCCTGTTCCTGCCTTATCTCCATAAGCCTTGATTCCACTATCCTTGAGAGCTCTGTCCAACTCTTTCTTCAATGAATCCAGAGACTGGGCCTCCACTGCCCTCTGGGGCAGAGCATTCCACACAGCCACCACTCTCTGGGTGAAGACGTTTCTCCTCATCTCTGTCCTAAACGGTCTACCCCGTATTTTTAAGCTGTGTCCTCTGTTTCGGCACTCACGTTTCCTGCCGCCAGAGTGTCCAATCCTTTGATAATCTTATATGTCTCAACCAGATCCCCTCTCAGTCTTCTAAACTCAAGGGTACACAAGCCCAGTCGCTCCAGTCTTTCAGTGTAAGGCAATCCCGCCATTCCAGGAATTGACCTCGTCAACCTACGCTGCACTCCCTCAATAGCCAGAATGTCTCTCCTCAAATTTGGAGACCAGAACTGCACACAGTACTCCAGGTGTGGTCTCACCAGGGCCCTGTACACCTGCAGAAGAACCTCTTTGCTTCTGTACTCAATCCCTCTTGTTATGAAGGCCAGCATGCTATTAGCCTTCTTCACTACCTGCTGTACCTGCATGCTTACCTTCATTGAGCGGTGTACAAGAACCCCCAGATCTCTCTGTACTGTCCCTTGACCGAAATTGATTCCATTTAGGTAGTAATCTGCCTTCCTGTTCTTGCCACCAAAGTGGATAAGCATCCATTTATCCACATTAAAGTGCATCTGCCATGCATCTGACCACTCACCTAACTTGTCCAGGTCACCCGGTAATCTCCTAACATCCTCATCACATTTCACCCTGCCACCCAGCTCAGTATCATCAGCAAATTTGCTAATGTTATTGCTAATAGCATCTTCTATATCATGAACATATATTGTAAAAAGCTGCGGTCCCAGTACTGATCCCTGCGGTACCCCACTGGTCACTGCCTGCCATTCCGAAATGGAGGCGTGGAGGAGTGTGGAAGGATGAGAGAATGCAGGCTGCAGCCCTATGAAGCAGGGGGAGGTCTTGCAGTTGGCCTGTGTGGGGATGTGGGAGACGACAGGAGCCTGGTGGGCAAGGGCTAGCTGGAGGGAGGGAGGGAGGGAAGCACGCACGGAGGAGAAAGAGCAAAGAGAAAAGAGAGAAAAAAAAAACAAAGGGGATCAAGAGAAAGAGCAGCAAAGAAAATGTGGCTGGCCAGCACGCCTTGAAGTGGGGAGAAAAGGCAGGAGCCAGCGCCTACGGCCATACTAGTCTGAAAACGCCCGATCTCGTCTGATCTCGGAAGCTAAGCAGACTCAGGCCTGGTTAGTACTTGAATGGGAGACCGCCTGGGAATACCAGGTGCAGTAGGCTTTTTCCGCCAGCAGGGGCTGCTCAAGTCACCCCTCTGCACTCGTGTTGGGCCACGCACGCAATGCAGCGACAGGTTATTTTTGCTGCCGCTGTGCCTGGCATCAGTCTCCTGCAGGCAGGAGACAGGGAGGGGAGGAGAGCGGAGCGCTGCCAAAATCAGCAAGAAAGAGGGAAAGAAAGGGATTGGGGCTGCACGCTGTCTGCGGCTGGCAGTCAGGAAAGGAGGACAATAGACAATAGGTGCAGGAGTTGGCCATTCTGCCCTTGGAGCCTGCACCACCATTCAATATGATCATGGCTGATCATCCTTAATCAGTATCCTGTTCCTGCCTTATCTCCATAAGCCTTGATTCCACTATCCTTGAGAGCTCTGTCCAACTCTTTCTTCAATGAATCCAGAGACTGGGCCTCCACTGCCCTCTGGGGCAGAGCATTCCACACAGCCACCACTCTCTGGGTGAAGACGTTTCTCCTCATCTCTGTCCTAAACGGTCTACCCCGTATTTTTAAGCTGTGTCCTCTGTTTCGGCACTCACGTTTCCTGCCGCCAGAGTGTCCAATCCTTTGATAATCTTATATGTCTCAACCAGATCCCCTCTCAGTCTTCTAAACTCAAGGGTACACAAGCCCAGTCGCTCCAGTCTTTCAGTGTAAGGTAATCCCGCCATTCCAGGAATTGACCTCGTCAACCTACGCTGCACTCCCTCAATAGCCAGAATGTCTCTCCTCAAATTTGGAGACCAGAACTGCACACAGTACTCCAGGTGTGGTCTCACCAGGGCCCTGTACACCTGCAGAAGAACCTCTTTGCTTCTGTACTCAATCCCTCTTGTTATGAAGGCCAGCATGCTATTAGCCTTCTTCACTACCTGCTGTACCTGCATGCTTACCTTCATTGAGCGGTGTACAAGAACCCCCAGATCTCTCTGTACTGTCCCTTGACCGAAATTGATTCCATTTAGGTAGTAATCTGCCTTCCTGTTCTTGCCACCAAAGTGGATAAGCATCCATTTATCCACATTAAAGTGCATCTGCCATGCATCTGACCACTCACCTAACTGGTCCAGGTCACCCGGTAATCTCCTAACATCCTCATCACATTTCACCCTGCCACCCAGCTCAGTATCATCAGCAAATTTGCTAATGTTATTGCTAATAGCATCTTCTATATCATGAACATATATTGTAAAAAGCTGCGGTCCCAGTACTGATCCCTGCGGTACCCCACTGGTCACTGCCTGCCATTCCGAAATGGAGGCGTGGAGGAGTGTGGAAGGATGAGAGAATGCAGGCTGCAGCCCTATGAAGCAGGGGGAGGTTTTGCAGTTGGCCTGTGTGGGGATGTGGGAGACGACAGGAGCCTGGTGGGCAAGGGCTAGCTGGAGGGAGGGAGGGAGGGAAGCACGCACGGAGGAGAAAGAGCAAAGAGAAAAGAGAGAAAAAAAAAACAAAGGGGATCAAGAGAAAGAGCAGCAAAGAAAATGTGGCTGGTCAGCACGCCTTGAAGTGGGGAGAAAAGGCACGGGCCAACGCCTACGGCCATACTAGTCTGAAAACGCCCGATCTCGTCTGATCTCGGAAGCTAAGCAGACTCAGGCCTGGTTAGTACTTGGATGGGAGACCGCCTGGGAATACCAGGTGCAGTCGGCTTTTTCCGCCAGCAGGGGCTGCTCAAGTCACCCCTCTGCACTCGTGTTGGGCCACGCACGCAATGCAGCGACAGGTTATTTTTGCTGCCGCTGTGCCTGGCATCAGTCTCCTGCAGGCAGGAGACAGGGAGGGGAGGAGAGCGGAGCGCTGCCAAAATCAGCAAGAAAGACGGAAAGAAAGGGATTGGGGCTGCACGCTGTCTGCGGCTGGCAGTCAGGAAAGGAGGACAATAGACAATAGGTGCAGGAGTTGGCCATTCTGCCCTTGGAGCCTGCACCACCATTCAATATGATCATGGCTGATCATCCTTAATCAGTATCCTGTTCCTGCCTTATCTCCATAAGCCTTGATTCCACTATCCTTGAGAGCTCTGTCCAACTCTTTCTTCAATGAATCCAGAGACTGGGCCTCCACTGCCCTCTGGGGCAG